>NW_019396359.1:0-38038 GCF_000591075.1 Eurytemora carolleeae | reverse complement strand
ATGTACCTCCATGTACCTCCATGTACCTCTATGTACCTCCATGTGCCTCCTAGTACCTCCATGTACCTCCATGTACCTCCATGTACCTCCATGTACCTCCATGTATCTCCATGTACCTCCATGTACGCCTAAAATATTTATAACTTCAACAAATAAATTAAAGCTTACATTGTAAAAATATATATTAGTTGATAACAGGGTGGTTTTCAAGCACATTGTCCCCACGTTGTCAACATTTGCGATCCCTCGTAAATCTGCAGGAAATGAAATGAAGTTTAATTCAATTTAAGATTTAATGAGTATTAATGAGTTATAAATGGATGACTCCGGAACTGAGGAATGTTCATAGAAGAATGAAAAGAGAATACTGGAAAAACAAGAAAAGTGAAAAATGGTTTAATATCTATATTTTATTTTTTATTAACGAAAAAAAAACAGAGAGTTTGCCTAAAAATTATTCTAGGCAAAGATCATGTTGGATATATAAGTGCACTGGAGTCCTGTGAACTGGAGACCCTGGAGTCAAGAAGGGACAAGCTACCCCTTTCTTTTGCAAATAAATGTATTAAAACTTCCAAACATCGTCATCTTGTCCCTGCTGCTGTTCACCCACATGAACACCAACTACGCCACCAGGAGCAGTATCATGTTAATCATGCCAGGACAGAAAAATATAGAAAATCTGGTATTCTACATATCCGAGGACTGCTGAACCAATCATTTATTTCTTCCATAATTATCTGTGAACGATACTCAATATTTGATTCTATCAGAATAAATCATTATTTTAAATCATTATTTATTTATTTATTTATTTATTTATTTATTTATTTATTTATTTATTTATTTATTTATTTATTTATTTATTTATTTATAGAAATATGTAAACTGACAAGACAAAAAACATAGAAAAAATGTCACTGTTTAGATAAAACTGTATTCTGTATTCTGTATTCTGTATTCTGTATTCTGTATTCTGTATTCTGCATTTTGCATTCTGCATTCTGCATTCTGCATTCTGCATTCTGCTTTCTCCATTCTGCATTCTGCATTCTTCATTCTGTATTCTGTATTCTGCATTCTGCATTTTGCATTCTGCATTCTGCATTCTGTATTCCTTTTAATGAAAAACGATTTATTTCTTGATCATTACTCCCTTTATTTATAAATAATAAATAATATATTTCAGTGTTTTCTTTTTAATTTTTAGAGATTTTTGTGAACATGTTGTGGAAACTACACAGCATCTTCAGCAATTAGGTAAAATTTATTAAATTTTATATTTCAAGATTTATTATTATTTTTGTTTGTTTCTCTTTTATTTTCTTGCTTTTTAAAGTTAAGGTTTTGGAGATTTTATCAAAAAATCTTTTGTTTACATTTTAGCCCTGGAGAGATTACGTCACGAAGAGGCTGAACTACAAATTAATTCCAGAACATTTAAGGTAAATAGAGTCCGAATTTAATGAATTTGAGCCGCGACTCAAATCCGCCAAATTGAGCGCCGGCCGCCGTCTTAAATCTTGAAAAATTGAATACAAATTTAAGTGGAACCAACCATATTTGAGCCGTGTCTCAAATTTATGCCGAGACTCAAATTCTTCAATTTCGGCCTTAGGAATTGTAATCTACCTTTCCCCTAAATGCTTTTCCTTTGTCAACATTTTTCTTTGTTAAAAATTTGAACAAAAAATAAATCTGCATATAATTAAATTTATAAAGGTAAAAAGGAAATCCTCCCTTCCAAGTCCAGAAAAAGAAGTTCAAGCTCCGGCCCCGGTTTCAGCTCCAGCTCTAGATCACCCTGGAGAACGAGTTCTTAACACTGAGGATGTAACCGAGGATGACACTGTTGACCTCTCCCTTGATGTTCCTCACGAGAATCTAGAGGTCCAGGCTCAAGTTCACCAAGATCCAGAGCAAGAAGCATCACTTACTCATCTGCAAACCAAAAAGGTGACTCAAGAATAATTACTTATAAGTTTTGAGGGGGGGGGGGGCAAGAAACTATATGGATAAAAATCATTATTTTTATCTGACGCTTTTTGCTAAAGCATAGTTTAAAAAAACAACCTGACTTGAATCGAAAATAAAAACTGAAAGCCTAGATTTCTCTTGTTGGTTCTCAATTAATTATAAAATTCCCTTACGTTAACAATTTTATTATAGAAGCTGTTTTTAATTAAATTTATGTTACTAGAAATTCAAGGCGCTTCGTGCCCTTCTTTCTAGGCTTTTAGGGCGCTGTGCGCCCATCTTCTATTTAAATTAGGAACATGTTCGAATTGTTTACATTTCAAAACAAAGATGAAAAAAGTTTTGCGGATTTTTAAAAAAAAATTCGCGGATTTTCAAAAATTTAAATTTTTTTACAAAATTAAAAACCTCTTAAACACAAATTTTTAAAATTTCAATCATTCATAAACCTTCCCTGGGGTCCCTAGATGTCCCACAAAAAATTTGGGCCCGATCGGTTCAGCCGTTTTGACGTTTATTGGATACAAACAGACAGACAAACAGACAAACAGACAAGCCAAATTTATATATAGAAGAACATAAATATGAAAAAGAAACAAAAAACTTATTAAATTCTGCTATTTTGATTTATAAAACTCTATAGCAGCGGATATTTTCCTTAAATATAATACTCTTGAGAAGTCTGAACCTAGGATATCAAAATATCAAAGAATTTTACGTACTCGGAAAATTGGATTTTACTTAATTTCCTTAGAACAAATATTTGTATATGTTTTACCACCGTTTAACCAACATTACTGACCAATGATTCACCTAATATAGAGACGTTAAGTTACTTAACGTCCCTTGGGAAATTTAGTAAAATAACGACCCCAAGTTTTCATGCAAAAATTCGCGTATTAACATCTCAAAAGACGATAAAATTGTTTACGAGTTACTTTTTCGGGACACTATATAAAATTTTACTCAACAACATGCTACCTTGACCCATTTTGCCTACAAAACATCCCTCGATGTGCTTTGGATGTTTTTTGGGCAAAATTGGTCGAGGGAATCCTTGGTAAAAGAAACAATAAACATCCCTAAACTTCCTGTAAGGTATCTTGTAAATGATTTTTAAAAGGTCTGTTAGCATTTTTACTGAAGGAACGCAAACATGAATTATCAGATTTAAACACTTTTAAACACAAACAACAATATCTTCTACATAATTTATTCGATAAAAGTTTCAAGGGTACCGTTGTGAATCGGGCATTACCATCTTTGCATGGACACGCACCTCTGCCCCTTTAGTAAAAGAAATTCAACCTAAATGAGGCATTAAGTCTGTCCGCGTCAACCTTGTTGCACCGGCGCGGCTAGTCCTGTCCATAGAGCTAGGTACAATTGAAACTGGGACCGGAAAGTTTGACCCGGCTCGGAAATTCTAATGTACTGCGGCTACCCGTGTGGAGGGTGACTTGAAATTGCTCGTACAGTCCCTTTAAGTTGTTTATTTATATTGTTCAGGGTTGTTTCTATCTGGAGGGTGAAACTATAATATCTCATCAGTATCATCTAACAGTATATTTATATTGTTCAGGGTTGTTTCTATCTGGAGGGTGAAACTATAATATCTCATCAGTATCATCTAACAGTTCTGCAACACTCCAAAATAAATATTCAAATCAAGGTAGAAAATGAACATACAGTTTAAACATATTTCTCTACAGTATACGAAGATAAATTGATTAATAATGGTTGAACATTGTGATTTTAAGAATAAAACAGGTCACAAAAGACATTTCACGAAATAGATATTTCAAAGATGAGACATTTCATAGAATAAAGAGGGAGGAGCCTTTTTAACAATCTAAATTATATCCAATTTATGCTTATTCACATACTTTTTCAATTAGGTCAGATGCATAGATAGTATATATCTTGATATCGATATCTTTTCTGTCTTACTATGAAATATTTAAAGACCTTAAAAAATTGTAATAAGTGTTGTATTTTTAATAGATTAAATTTTAATTTTAATTTAAAAATAAATTATATTTCCTAAAGTTGATTTTTCTAGATTGCTGAGCAGAAAAGGTTTCCAGGAAGACCTGTAGACGTTTGTCTTTTCGTTTTCGATCAACAGAAACGTTTTATTGCCAGATCCTCGCCAAAGGTAATAACAGAAACGTTTTATTGCCAGATCCTCGCCAAAGGTAATAACAGAAACGTTTTATTGCCAGATCCTCGCCAAAGGTAATAATATAAACGTTTTATTGCCAGATCCTCACCAAAGGTAATAACATAAACGTTTTATTGCCAGATCCTCACCAAAGGTAATAATATAAACGTTTTATTGCCAGATCCTCACCAAAGGTAATAATATAAACGTTTTATTGCCAGATCCTCACCAAAGGTAATAACATAAACGTTTTATTGCCAGATCCTCGCCAAAGAAAATTACATCAACTTTGTATTGCCAGATATTCACCAGAGGTAATAACATAAACGTTTTATTGCCAGATCCTCAACAAAGGTAATAATATAAACGTTTTATTGCCAGATATTCACCAGAGGTAATAACATAAACGTTTTATTGCCAGATCCTCGCCAAAGGTAATAACATAATCTTTGTATTGCCAGATCTTCACCAGAGGTAATGGGATTTTCTACCAAATTAATTGTATTTTTAAAGCAAAGTTTGTTCCAATAATTTGAATCTAAAGAAAGTCACAGGAAAAAAGTTTCTGGAAAAAAACCTAGAAATAAAAACGTTGGTAAAAAAGTCCCAATTTTCTGAAGTCCTATGACAAAATGTCACTAGAAATAAAGTCCTGAGTTTTAGATTCATGGGACTTTTTCCCCTAAAATAGTATGGGGGCTGCAAAAAAAGTCTTAGGAAATAAGATCGTAGGATTTAATGTCCTGAAGAAAAAAGTCCCAAGTGAAAATAAGGTCAAGTCTAAGAAGTTTTCATAAAAAGGACTTTGCGTTGAATATAGCCACGAGTGTTTTAAGTTCCTTTGTCCATGGTTGTAAACATCCTTTGTTCCCATGCATTTTCCACTACAAGAGGACTTTTTTCCGGAGACTCATTTTAAAAAATCATACTGGAACCGGAAAAACGTCCTAGAAAATAAAGTGTCTAAGTGGTAGGACTTTATTTCCAGAAATTTCTTATTTCAAGGACTTAGTTTCCACAGGACATAGTTTCCACAGGACTTGGTTTCCACAGGACTTTTTAGTGCCAAAATTTAGGACTTCATTTTTTTCACAGAACTTTAATATTTAATTTTAATGTTGAATATTCGAGGATGGGTTTCATCAGTGGACTGGAGACCTACCACCTGATATGTACACAATTATACCGTACACTACCGGAGCTGTACTTAGGAATGATCAAGCATAAAAATTTATGTACAAATATGTACACAATTTTACCATACACTACATGGACAGTAAATAGGGATGATCAATCATATATATTCATTTACATGTACACAATTATACACTACCGGAGCTGTACTTAGGGATGATCAATCACATTTACTAATAACGTACACTGTACATATATGTACAGTGTACACAATTATACCGTACACTACTGGAGCTATACTTAGGATTATAAATCATCTATATTCAATAACACAATAAATCAATATATTCATGTTATACTGATAATTACGATCAAGGGTGCAGTATTTTTTTCTTATTGTATAAATAAATTACTTACTTATATATCTACCTTGTATGATATACAACTATCTGTAACTTACAAAAAGTGTTGTTTTTTATGCTAGATTTTCACTAAACAGGAAAGCTAAACCTAAAGATGGAAGCGAACCGAAAGAAATTATCAGCAGGTAATCATAATTATAGGGTTTTTTATTTTCTCTTCTTAGCTTCAGGAACTGCCTTAAACACTAATTTTCTAATCTAATAATATGTTTACGACCAAAAGTTGAAAACATTTGATATTCAAAAAAAATGTTGACTGCTCGATCCTAAAAGAAGATTAATGCTGTATCCCTATTTGCTTGCCATTTTAAAAAAAAAATCGTTTGCAAAGTTTAATGAATTTGTGCCACAGGCCCCCTGAGCCGGAAAAATCTAAGGAAACCAATATTATGGTGAATTCGAGTTTTATATTTTCCAGGACAGATCAAATCTAAGGAAACCAATATTATGGTGAATTCGAGCTTTATATTTTTCAGGACAGATAAAATCTAAGAAAACCAATATTATGGTGAATTCGAGTTTTATATTTTCCAGGACAGATAAAATCTAAGGAAACCAATATTATGGAAAATTCGAGTTTTATATTTTCCAGGACAGATAAAATCTAAGAAAACCAATATTATGGTGAATTCGAGTTTAATATTTTCCAGGACAGATAAAATCTAAGAAAACCAATGTTATGGAGAATTCGAGTTTAATATTTTCCAGGACAGATAAAATCTAAGAAAACCAATATTATGGTGAATTCGAGTTTTATATTTTCCAGGACAGATAAAATCGGACTCAGTGACGAATTCAGAGAGGTTCTCACCGAGATATTTGATTTGGTAAATATAAGATTCATAAAAGGTTTAGTCAACCATTCAATTGGTTTAAACAAAATATAGTTTTTGAGATTTTGTGAAGTTTGTCATTTTTATTGGAAGCATTTTGAAAAAAAAATTTCGCATGTTTAAATATTGTTTTAAAAAAATATTCAAAAATTATTAATTGTTTGTTGATTAAAGATTTAAAAAAATTCAGGTTGATTTGGACGAAAATGGAACATTGTCAAGGGAAGAGTTTAATCTCTTTAATTGGAGGACAAGTGGAGAACAGGTAGGAGGTCAGGAGGTCGTTTTTGGTTGAAAGTCATAGGTTAGAAATAGGAGGTTTCAGAGGTGAAAAGAAGTGGAAAGTATGATGTTATAGTTTATAAGTAGTCCAAGATAATATCGGATGTAATAGGTCAGAGGTGGCTGCAGGAAGTCAGAAGTAAGACGTGTATGAGGTCAAGGGTGGGAAATTAGGAAATCAGAGGTCAGAGTCTCAGAAGATTTTGGAAGAAAGTAGAAAGTCAAAGTTATAAATGGAAGTTTTAGATCAGAGGTAGATGTGGAAGGTTAAAGGTTAGATAAAGGAAGAAAGAGACCAGGGAAATTATGTGGTGAATGGTAAGAAGTAGGAAACAAGAGGTAGGAAGTATGTAGCAAGAGGAAGAAAGAAGGTGGTCAGAGGTGGAAAAGGTTGGAAATGTGAATGGAAGTAAAAGATGGAAAAAGATATCAATAAAACGTAAAAGGTAAAAAAAAGTAAAGGTGTGTGTCAGGAAGATGGAGGTCATGGGGTACAAATTTAGATTCCAGAATTAGGAATTGGAAAGTTAGGAAGATGGAGGTCAAAAGTACAAATTTAGATTCCAGAATTAGGAAGTAGAAAGCTAGGACGATGGAGGTCATGGGTACAAATTTAGATTCCAGAATTAGGAAGTAGAAAGTTAGGAAGGAAAAAAGTTAGAAGAAGGTAGTCAAAGTAGAACTAAAGTTAAAAGGAGTTTAGGGTTGAGAGTAAAGTGTTATGGAGTTCAAAAGTTTATCGAAAAGAATTGGGATCAGAAGTCCAGGGATTATTTGATTATATAATTTAGATTGCAGATGAAGAATGGGAAGTCGTAGAAGAAAATTTTCCATTAAAGGTTTGTGAATCTATAATTTACATTTGTCTATTTGTTTGTATCCAATAAACATCAAACACCAGACAAATACCAATCTTCAAAAATATAACTGCAAAAATGATAAAAATGTTCAATACAGAAAACTTATAAGTAATTTTTCTAATTGCTTCCTCTATAGATAAACATTAAAAATTATGTAGATTTATATATGCATAATATCTGGTAATATAGTATATGTACATATATACATACATATATACAAATATTAATTAGAAGATATAAATTCAGTATATATATAAATAAATATATATACTGAACGTAAGAAAAATATAAATATGATATCAATAATCATATAAAAGGTTAACTTTTTAAAGAAATATCCAGCATTAGTCTTAATGACAATAGATAAAAATAAACGAATTTCTTATTCTTTAATGTGCACTGTCTTTATTAACAATTCTTTCAAAAAATGTTCACAAAATACAGGGTAAAATAGAAAACATCAATTAATTAAAAAAGAACTGATTACTCGTCTCAACTCTGATTCCTAAATCTTGCATTTTTGCAACTTAATCAAATATATTGTCTAAGTTTAAAGGTTTACACTTTCACTTTGCAAACATATGGAATTAGAAAGTTAGAGTTTGAGCTAACTTATTTACCCTGCTAACAACGGAGAACTATCTTATCTACCCTGTTAACAACGGAGAACTAACTTATCTACCCTGTTAACAACGGAGAACTAACTTATCTACCCTATTAACAACGGAGAACTGATTATCTACCCTGTTAAAAACGGAGAACTAACTTATCTACCCTGTTAACAACGGAGAACTAACTTATCTACCCTCTTAACTACGGAGAACTGACTTATCTACCCTGTTAACAATGGAGAACTGACTTATCTACCCTGTTAAGAACGGAGAACTGACTTATCTACCCTGCTAACAATGGAGAACTAACTTATCTAACCTGTAAACAACGGAGAACTGACTTATCTACTATGTTAAGAACGGAGAACTGACTTATCTACCCTGCTAACAACGGAGAACTAACTTATCTACCCTGTTAACAACGGAGAAATGACTTATCTACTATGTTAAGAACGGAGAACTGACTTATCTACCCTGCTAACAACGAAGAACTGAATTATCTAATATGTTAAGAACGGAGAACTGACTTCCTGCTAACAACGGAGAACTGGCTTATCTACTATGTTAAGAACGGAGAACTGACTTATCTACCCTGCTAACAACGAAGAACTGAATTATCTAATATGTTAAGAACGGAGAACTGACTTATCTACCCTGCTAACAACGGAGAACTGGCTTATCTACTATGTTAAGAACGGAGAACTGACTTATCTACTATTTTAAGGACGGAGAACTGACTTATCTACTATGTTAAGAACAGAGAACTGACTTGTCTACTATGTTAAGAACATAGAACTGACTTATCTACTGTGTTAACAACGGAGAACTGACTTATCTACTATGTTAAGATCGGGTAATTGACTTATCATACTCTGTTAAAAACGGGTCACTGGCTTATCTATACTGTTAAGAACTTATTTATCATATTATAAGAACTTATTTATATAAGAACTTATTTATCATACTCTGTTAAGAACGGGTAACTTACTTATTTATACTGTTAAAAACGGAGAACTGACTTATTTATCTACTCTGTTAAGAACGGAGAATTAACTCTAGAAGGGTTCAATACTCTACATCTAATGGAAGCAGAAGAAAATTCTGGAGATTCTACAGAACTTTGGGTTACACTACAATCTATGGGGTAGGTGAAGAACTTTGGGTTACACTACAATCTATGGGGTAGGTGTAGAACAATCAGAATTATTTTTTAAAGTCTGAAGTTTTCTTCCTTTACTTTGGAACTTTGCACTCGATTTGTATAATCCTTATATCTTTGCAACCTTGTGTTGAAAACTTTTTATATTTCAAAAGAAGATCAGATTCTAAAAGTTTGCAAACATATAGTAATCAATAAATTAAAGTTAAAGGCTAATTCAAATTTCCTTTTCAATACGAAAGAAAATAACAATCAAAATATGCAGATATGATCGAAACCTTGCACAGAGCGGATCAGCCGGCTACAGATTGACAGTCAGTTCCAGCAGTGTTGACCCCCCAGCTCTGGAGATATCAGGACTTAAATCAGGAGGTTTAATCCTCGAGAAAACTATGATTAGGTAATTAAGAGTTAACTATAACGAAGTTTACGAGGTTTTAACTTTTGGATTGATAATCCCTTTAGAAAATACTAATCTGTAAATTTCTGCCCAACACAGATTAAATTAATTTCATTAGTATATTTCTAGTAGATCAATGAGAGCTCGCAAAAATGCTAGTCAGTTGGTTTTAATGATTAAGTAGATACTTTATTTTATCTGACCCCCAGTTAAATCTTTATTTAGATCTGTTATGGAAGGAAGTGAGAGTCCTATACAGATTCCTGGAACTAAACATATTTGGGTTTATATTCAGGTACGAGACTGTACAGTGTACATGTTAAACTGTACACTATACACTTTACAGATTCCTGGAACTAAACATATTTGGGTTTATAATCAGGTACTGTACTGTACAGTGTACATGGTACACTGTACAGTATATACTGTACAGATTCCTGGAACAAAACATATTTGGGTTATATTCAGGTACGAGACTGTACAATGTACATGTTAAACTGTACACTGTACACTGTACAGATTCCTGGAACTAAACATATTTGGGTTTATAATCAGGTACTGTACTGTACAGTGTACATGTTACACTGTACAGTATACACTGTACAGATTCCTGGAACAAAACATATTTGGGTTTATATTCAGGTACGATACTGTACAGTGTACATGTTAAACTGTACACTATACACTGTACAGATTCCTAGAACTAAACATATTTGGGTTTATAATCAGGTACTGTACTGATTCCTGGACCTAAACGTATTTGGGTTTATATCCAGGTACTAGAATATAGTGTACAGTGTACCTGTACACTGTACACTACATTCTACACTACATGTTTTTTTTTACTATTTACTGTAGTTACATTATTGGTGTATATACTGTAGTTACAATATTGGTGTATAAACTGTAGTTACAATATTGGTTTATATACTGTAGTTACAATATTGGTGTATACACTGTAGTTACAATATTGGTTTATATACTGTAGTTACAATATTGGTGTATATTCTGTAATTACAATATTGGTGCATATATTGTAGTTTCAATATTGTTGTATATACTGTAGTTACAATATTGGTCTATATAATGTAGTTACAATATTGGTGTATATTCTGTAGTTACAATATCGGTGTATATTCTGTAATTAAAATATTGGTGTATATATTGTAGTTACAATATTGGTGTATATACTGTAGTTACAATATTGGTGTATATACTGTAATTACAATATTGGTGTATATATTGTAGTTACAATATTAGTGTATATACTGTAGTTACAATATTGGTGTATATATTGTAAAGATCTAACAATCCAATCCACAATTTTTAGAATACACGTTTAAAACTTGCACAGAGAAGTACCGTTGTATGCTTTAGAATTGTGTATTTTATACAGTGTACTCTGCACAGTAGTGCATATCCAAGTACCGGTGTATGCTGTACAGTAGTATATTTTGTACAGTGTACTCTACACAGAAGTGCACATCCAAGTACCGGTGTATTCTGTACAATTGTATATTTTGTACAGTGTACTCTACACAGAAGTGCACATCCAAGTACCGGTGTATGCTGTACAATTGTAAATACTGTAAGTGTATTCGTTGCACAGAAGTACACATTTCGGTATTGGTGTACCGTGTATGCTGTACAATTGAATATACTGTACATTTTTAGATTTATCATCTCTACTTTTTTTAGCGTTCTGATGATATAGCATCAATCGTAGTTCAGAATAAAACTGAGAGAAATCAGACAATTCAAGTTGATTTAACCGGCAGCAACAATATAATCACCAGCAGGTGATCAATCTACTCATCTATTTATTAATTATTTTCTAAATGATCAGCTTTCATAATAATTATAATGTTCAACCATTTTTTTTAGGCAAAGTATGAAGTTCAGCATAACTGTTGGAAAAAAGTCCAGTATTCTTGCAGTACACATTCTACCAAACCAAACCGACTTACCTTGGAACTATACAATTAGCACTAAAGAACAATAACTGTTTTATACAGTACAGTGCATATATTCTACCGAACCAAACCGGCTAACCTTGGTACTATACAATCAGCACTACAGTACAATAATTGGTTTGCTACGGTACAGTGTACAAATCCTTCTATACCAAACCAGCTAACCTCGGAACTTCAGTACAACACCTGATTTGCTACAGTACAATGTTCACATTTAACCAAACAAACTGACCTGCATTGGAACTATACAATTAGAACAATAGTACAATAACTAGTTTTTTACAGAACAGTGTACACATCTTACCAAACCAAACCGGCCAACCTTGGAACTACAATCAGCTCTATAGTATACTGGTTTACAACAGTACATTGTATATTGTACAGTGTACATATACTACAGTGAAACCCTTAATAACGAATACATCAAAAGAATTCATCAAATGTCGTATTCTTCACTTTCTGATAATGGAATGTTGCAGATATTTAGTTTTTTAATTAAATGATTATATGAAACTCTTTAAAACTGTTCCCGCATATTAATGGCTATTTATTAATTTTCGCAAATACTGAAATTTACGTAATATAGTATAAAACTCATTGAAAAATTGTCAAGACGACATTTGATAAATTCTTCCGATGTATTCGTTATTAAGGGTTTCTCTGTACCAAACAAATTGGGTTACCTTGGAACTATACATTATACAATCAGCCCTTCAGTACAATAACTGGTTTACTACGATACAGTGTACAACTCGTACAACTACACATCCTACCAAACCAAATCAGCTAACCTTGGAACTATTACAGTACAACACCTGGTTTGCTACAGTACAGTGTTCACATCCTACCAAACAACCCGACCGACCTTGGAACTACAGAACAGTGCATAGTATAGTATATAGCATAGCATAGTATACCTATCCAAATGGGGTTACCTTGAAACTAATACAATCAGCACTACAGTACAATAACTGGTTTACTACAGTACATTGTATATTGTACAGTATACATATACTACCAAACAAATGGGGTTACATTGGAACTACAGGATTACTCACAAATGATGAGACTTTTTTCTTTCCTTGCCTTATCATTTAGTAAGCCGTTAAAAGGCTATACTTAGGGGACTTATCAAACCTTGCGATCGTCATATTTTAAGTATTTTAAGTCGTCTTTACATTCTCATTCTTTTTGGGTGAACCTGTATATACTCATCAGGACTCAAGAATCAAGAACAAAAACTTTATTTATTAGTTGTACTAAGTACTTAAGTTTTTGTAAGTTTATTTTGCAAGTATTTGATATTTGTTAAAAAAGTAAAATGTAACTTATGATAAATAATCAATATTGTCATAGATGTAAATTATCGAAACAAATAAATTTAAAATTAATGTTAATTAATTCTTCGAGTAGGTTAAGGACAAGAAAAATATTCAAATATTGTTTTTTTTCCTCTTAAAATATCAAAATGAAAAACAAATTGTAAATAATGTATTATTGATATTTTACTGAATAAACACTGGGGTCAACCATCGATTTTACCTAATCAACTTACTTTTACTAATTGTAGCCCTAGACACGTTTAGTTTAGAACTTTAAAGCACTTGATTTAATCTTCAGTTTTAAGAAGTAATGGGAAAAGTTCTCATAAATTTGAACACCATCATGGTAACATAAAGACATCAATACTCAAATATACATAAATAGCAAAATAGTAAATACCTCAGTTCTCACACACTCAGATATTGTTCGCTTAACAGTTAGAACCGTAGATAGTAATCCTGAAATTTTCCTACTGCATTGCTTTTTTAAACCTTAGCATTTTTATATTTAAAACATGTTGCTTTTTGTTCTTTCATGCTTAATCCGTTTGGAAGGGAGAGAGAGAAGAAAGAGAAAGAAAACAAAAATGAAGGAAAGGAGGATAAAATTAGAAACAGTGAGAAAAGAACAGGAGATGAAAGTTAAATGAATTTAAAATAAGGAAAATCGAAAGAAATATACGAGATTCATATCTCTATTTGGATAATGAGATAGAAAGATAGATGTTACCACCATACAATTTCTATTGGTTCAGAATAGACAACAAACACATGACTGAACCCTGATTGGATCAGGCACTAATGGACCATAACCAAAACAACCTTTGAATAGATGTATCCAAAAAAGTTTCAGGTCGTCTTTGAAGTATCATCCTTTGCGAGTAACTCTGTAATCTGTATGTATGTACGTAAATGAGAAATGTAGATACCATGATAAAACTATTGTCTTCTTCAAACTATGTTGATTATATAAATACTTGGAAGGAAATGATTAGGTAATGGGGATATGGAATAGATGATACAGATAGGACAAGTTAGATAGTTATTGTTTTTAAAAAGAGGATGATCCCGATTCTTAATGATATCCTTGAAACATTGTTCTGATCACTAATTTGGAAGATACCTTCGTTTTTCTGGCTTAATGTTTTTTTAATAATTTATCAAATTTTTATTGAAAATCCCGAATGGAAATAAATAGTTTTCACAAACTAAACATGGATATCTAATTCAGACTTGATTAGAAAGAGCTTTTAAGGATACCGTTGTGAATCGAACACACCAATCTATCAATGGAAGGTAACTTGAAAATACGTTTACAGTCCCTTTAAGCGTACTCTATCTTCATATGTACTCATTCACCCTGGATGATGACGTTTTCAAATCTTTTTTTAATGTATTTAAATCTGAAGTTTTCTCTATTTTACTATCTGTGTAATCTGTGGGAGGGAGGATATTATTAAAGAAACAGCAACGTAATTTGTAATTTCAAGCGACAGTCCAATGTAAAAGTGTCACGCCTGATTCACACTTTTCTATGCTGCATAAATCCGCAAGCCATTTCTACAGAGAAACCACGAGTTATAGGCAGGAAATTTATAAAATATATTCGTAAATTTTGCTCAGATAACGGTTTATATTTGCTAAATAAAGTAATACTCTGAACCAGGAATGCCCATCACTTGCAATTACGTCAATAATTCGACTATGGAAACTTTACATTTGAGGAAAATTGTTTAATCCCTTTATTTTAGTTATCCCTACAGTTTACGATCCCTGCCATGTGATATCGAAGTCAATTCCACTATAGAAGGGGCTCCAGGGGCTGATTCATATTTGGTGAACTGTCTCGTATTGCCTTGAATAGTCTGTTGTACAGTAGTACAGTTTGCTCTAGCTGCACTTTCCGCCCGGTACTTCAAATGATCCCCGAGGCCGTTCTTTTACACCGACGGTATGAACAATTTCCGTCCTAACGACTATACTTTGGGGGACGATAGTTTGGCCGCTAGTTGTCTTACGCTAAATTCTTACCTGATAGATAGATAGTTCGAACGTCATCTGATCGACCACTGGCACTATCTGATAGATAGATAATTTGAACGTCATCTGATCGACCACTGGCACTATCTGATAGATAGATAATTCGAACGTCATCTGATCGACCACTGGCACTATCTGATAGATAGATAATTTTGACGTCATCTGATCGACCACTGGTACTATCTGATAGATAGATAATTTTGACGTCATCTGATCGACCACTGGCACTGTAACCGGCCGTGTACGTTTGAACAAGATGGAGATGAATCCTAGATAAAACAGTCTAGTAAGCTTGATTACGAGATTGACTGCTGCAAATAAGTAATTTCCTCTGGTCCAAGGTTATAATGCTAGGAACGTTATTTCAGAGGTGTACGCATCTTTTGTACTGCAGTGAAATGTCTCTGGGCGGTAATGTAAACACAAGACGGATGTCACAACCTGACATGGGATCCATCTTCCACAAAAAAATCAATGAAATATTCTGGTCAGAAGAAACTATTATGTGAATTATCAAAATTATCAAAATTAAATTCTTTTATTCTCCACGTATACTAAGCAAACACTGATGCATCCATTTGTGTTTACAAATTCCGCCTAGAGAGAACTGGTTTCAATATGTACGCAGAGCATACGCAACTGCAATTAACTTTCCTTGCATTATATACCTTGCTCTGGCCAGTCTTTTTTAACTATGCAATATTATTTTGAATAGTTTTTGTTATAAGATAACAGAATATTTCAAAAAAGCATCGATTAAGAAAATTATTTTAAAATATAGCTGTCATTCGAAATATTTTGTTGCATGATGAAAGTTTAGGAATGCCAAGTAAAAAGACAGTTACAGTTCTTATCCTCACTTTGAAGCGTAGTATTTTGTAAGACGCATCAAAAAATACCTAGAAACCATAGAGTAATCTAGAGTAAGTTAGTTGTTTAAAAAAATGTTCTTCTAAAAACAATAAAAAGCTTTTGTCGCAATTAAATCGCGCTAAACGCATTAACTAACGAAATTAAACAAACAGTGTTTGGCACAATTGCGTGAGTGCATACACTACTTACTCTACTTGTAGTCTATGCATGAAGCTAGGACAGAAAATACGCAAGTTGACGCTCCCCCCCCCTGCTGCACTCCGAGTATACGCGGAGGAAATTACGCAAAGGTATAAAAAGACCAAGCATGGGTTCTGAGCTCTTCAGTCTTTGTTGAACCAAGAAACCATGTGGACCAAGGTTAGAAGACCCCCCCCCCCAAACTCCTTTTGGAATCAATTTTTTCAATTTTTTTTTCAAAACCTCTCATATCATTGATTTTTATTTATGCACAAAAACAAGTTTTTTGAGTAATTATCTTATCACTTCAATCAGCAGTGCTGCACGAACAACGTGATAGTTACAGCTCATCAGCGCTTAATGAGATAATTTTAACCTATTAAGTGTTAATTAGTGTATAATCTGTATATCTAATCTATATATATACTTTTATATCTATCTATCTTTTCATCTTTCCAAAGGGGGTCTCAAACTTTAAACTTTGATCAATCAAAAAAGTAAAATGTCGATCACGTGATAACTTTTTTCAATTTCATAGCTTTCTAAACTAAGTGCTTAATGATGTTTAAAAAATGCCCTGTATCGTTTTTTACGCTTTTCCTGGTATTTTTTATTACTTGTAAAATCTACAAATTTAAAACATTTAGATACCCATTTGCTAAGTGATTTTTATATTTTATTTTTTTAATTTTAATTTTTTATTTTTTTTAAAAATTAGTCTTAAACTTTATTTACGCGGAGGATAAACAGAAACTAAGAAAGTAGAAAATTAATATTAATACAGAAGCAGGTATGGCGTATGTACACTTCTGTGTACATTCCTATAATTCAATGTATTTCTTTCTCTTCTGTATTGTTAACAAATGAGCTACTTATCTACTACAGTGGTAGGCAATTATATCACTACAATGAAGACGACTTTCGATTTCAATTTTGATTTATATCAAACTGTTAAACAGCATGGATACACATAAATATAGAAGATAAGAGAAGCTGTCAATTAAAAAAACTTCACTTTGATTACTTGTAAACTTGAAATTGGAAAAAAGCTTAATAACAATCAAATCTTTAATAAATTCGTCTTCATTGTATTGATATAATTGCCTACCACCTGATGTCAGAGACCTTTGATATTTCGAACTATGAATTCTACTAAATATAGTAGCTACAGTTTAAAATATTAAAGTTTGCATCAGGTTGCAAATATATAGGGATTTAAAGTAATGAAAATTAGAGTTTATTGCAAGTTTTTATCTCCTTTTTTAAAAATGTTAATAGTATATTTTATAAAAAACTAAAATCTAAAAGTAAGATTATTAAAAACAACACTAAAATATTAGCGTATACAATTAATTAAGTATAAAATAATTATTCTTTAAATAATTGATGTTAATTTTTTATGCTTAAAGGGACTGTAAGCGTAATTTAAAGTGACTTTTCATGCAAGCATAGCAATGTCTGATTCATTCGTTTTTTATGTTTCTGTTTTTTTTTCATTTGTGGTTTCTTGTAAATCGGGCATTGTTATAATTGGATGGAGGGTCACCTTAAATTACGCTTACAGTCTCTTTAACATTATAAAGCCTTCCTACTTCTCTAGACCTATATGTAAACATTAAGATACATAAAGTGGTTTTAATAAAGGACCACAATAATAATAATATAAATTGCAAATAATTTTGTAATTCTATAGTTGTAACCTAAACCTCACCACAAATATATTATATTGTTTAAGACACCAACAATTAAAATTACAATATAATGGTAAAAAACTCGCACCGACACTTTAAATTCAAGCAGTTTTATTGTTCATTTCTTGAGGGCATTTTATCCCCTAGATTTGCTTTAACAAATTCTCTACTCTCAACTAACTCTGTAAAAAGGGGATCTTTAGTAAAAAAGAATTAACTGGGGATAGGGATTTACATGATCATTAATGAAAAAGTAAGGGGGATCAAAAGACGGAATAGAAATTATTAAGGAATTATTTTTTAGAGGAAAAAAATTATTATTAAGTGAAAATTTGGATAATTTGAAAAAAGGGTTTAAAAAGGAAAAACGATCAAAAGAGAAAAGGAGTATTCTGAAAAATCTCCAGGAGATTTCTATCAAAGAAAGTATTGTGATATTTTTAAACACTTTAGTAACTTCTAACTAATGTTAACAATAAACATTTGGTTAATAATTCACAAAATGAGCATTTAAATTTTTTTATCACAATTTTTCAATTTAAACTTACACTAAAACAGATAGAATTATTTCACAGGGAGTAAACTTTGATAAAAAAATTATTCCCCATGGAGTAAAATTTAATTTAGAATTATTTTCCATGAAGTAAACTTTGATTAAGAATTATTTCTCATGGAGTAAACTTTGATTAAGAATTATTTCTCATGGAGTAAACTTTGATTAAGAATCATTTCTCAGGGAGTAAACTTTGATTAAGAATAAGTTCTCATGGAGTAAACTTTTACTAAGAATTATTTCTCATGGAGTAAACTTTGATTAAGAATTATTTCTTTGGGAGTAAACTTTAGAGAGTTATTTTTCGATGAGTGAATATCAAAATTGTAAATAATTCAATAATGAATAATAAAATTGTAAAAAATTCAATACTGAATATTAAAATTGTAAATAATTCAATAATGAATATTAAGATTGCAAATAATTCAATAATGAATATTAAAATTGTAAATAATTCAATAATGAATAATAAGATTGCAAATAATTCAATAATGAATATTAAAATTGTAAACAATTTAATAATGAATATTAAAATTGTAAATATTTCAATAATGAATAATAAAAATTGTAAATTATTCAATAATGAATATCAAAATTGTAAATGATTCAATAATGAATATTAAAATTGTAAATAATTCAATAATGAATATAAAAATTGTAAATAATTCAATAATGAATATTAAACTTGTAAATAATTCAATAATGAATATTAAAATATTCAAGTACGCGCCTTAAAATGTGTAAGTCATATTTATCAAAAAAAAAAAATTGTAAAAATCACTTTTTGAAAATTTGAAAAAATCCACGTTATGTTTATAATATTTCTGAAAATTAGAATATTTGTATATGACCAAACAGGAAAATGGTCGAAATATGCGTACACGACAAATTAAGTAGAACTTATCTAGATTGTAGTCTAATTCCTTATAGCATTAAATAACCAAATTTGTAAGCAACCCTTCCAATCCTTTATTTACCGATCTCCAATCCTTTATTTACCGATCTCCAATCCTTTATAAACCGATCTCCAATCCTTTATTTACCGATCTCCAATCCTTTATTTACCGATCTCCAATCCTTTATTTACCGATCTCCAATCCTTTATTTACTGATCTCCAATCCTTTGTTTACCGATCTCCAATCCTTTATTTACAGATCTCCAATCCTTTATTTACCGATCTCCAATCCCTTAAATCTTGAATCAATACTGTGGAGTGTGTAGAGTGTGTAATGCATGTGATGAAACCTACCCTCAATATCTCCCTTCTCCCTCCCCTCATCTTCCCCCCGACATGATCTCTGATTATCTAGATTAGGCTTTTACCGTCATTTTATGGTCAAATTGATAGTAAACTAGATTATACAATATATTTATATATTCAACTTTAATTTGATTCAACAGGACTATTTCTATACACCTGATAACCTCTCCAGATAACGGTCAGTGGTCACGTTAGCTCAAGTAAAGTTTTTTTACGTTAACTAAAGAATGTTATTACGTTGTCACGTTAGCTACAGTAAAGTTGTTACATTTACTAAAGAATGTTATTACGTTGTCACGTTAGCTACAGTAAAGTTGTTACGTTGACTAAAGTATAGTTATTACCTTGGCACATTAGCTACAGTAAAGTTTTTACATTAACTAAAGTATAGTTATTACGTTGTGACGTTAGCTACAGTAAAGTTTTTACATTAACTAAAGTATAGTTATTACGTTGTCACGTTAGCTACAGTAAAGTTTTTACATTAACTAAAGTATAGTTATTACATTGTCAAGTTAGCTACAGTAAAGTTTTTACGTTAACTAAAGAATGTTATTACGATGTCACGTTAGCTACAGTAAAGTTGTTACATTTACTAAAGAATGTTATTACGTTGTCACGTTAGCTACAGTAAAGTTGTTACGTTAACTAAAGTATAGTTATTACGTTGGCACGTTAGCTACAGTAAAGTTTTTACATTAACTATAGTATAGTTATTACATTGTCACGTTAGCTACAGTAAAATTGTTACATTAACTAACGAATTTATTACGTTATCACGTTAGCTACAGTAAAGTTGCTACATTAACTAAAGAATAGTTATTACATTGTCACGTTATCTACAGTAAAGTTGTTACATTAACTGAAGAACAGTTATTACATTGTCACGTTAGCTACAGTAAAGTTCTTACATTAACTAAAGAATGTTATTACATTGTCACATTAGCTACAGTAAAGTTGTTACATTAACTGAAGAATGTTATTACATTGTCACGTTAGCTACAGTAAAGTTCTTACATTAACTAAAGAATGTTATTACGTTGTCACTTTAGCTACAGTAAAGTTGTTACATTTACTAAAGAATGTTATTACGTTAGCTACAGTAAAGTTGTTACATTAACTAAAGAATGTTATTACGTTGTCACGTTAGCTACAGTAAAGTTGCTACATTAACTAAAGAATAGTTATTACATTGTCACGTTATCTACAGTAAAGTTGTTACATTAACTAAAGAATGTTATTACATTGTCACATTAGCTACAGTAAAGTTGTTACATTAACTAAAGAATGTTATTAAATTGTCACGTTAGCTACAGTAAAGTTGTTACATTAACTAAAGAATGGTATTACATTGTCATGTTAGCTACAGTAAAGTTGTTACATTAACTGAAGAAAAGTTATTACATTGTTACGTTAGCTACAGTAAAGTTGTTACATTTACTAAAGAATGTTATTACATTGTAACGTTAGCTACAGTAAAGTTGTTACATTAACTAACGAATTTTATTACAATGTTACGTTAGCTACAGTAAAGTTGTTACATTAACTAAACAATGTTATTACATTGTCACGTTAGCTACAGTAAAATTGCTACATTAACTAAAGAATAGTTATTACATTGTCATGTTATCTACAGTAAAGTTGTTACATTAACTAAAGAATGTTATTACATTGTCACGTTAGCTACAGTAAAGTTGTTACATTAACTAAAGAATGTTATTACATTGTCACTTTAGCTACAGTAAAGTTGTTACATTTACTAAAGAATGTTATTACGTTGTCACTTTAGCTACAGTAAAGTTGTTACATTTACTAAAGAATGTTATTACGTTGTCACGTTAGCTACAGTAAAGTTGTTACATTAACTAAAGAATGTTATTACATTGTCACGTTAGCTACAGTAAAGTTGTTACATTAACTAAAGAATGTTATTACATTGTCACGTTAGCTACAGTAAAGTTGTTACATTTACTAAAGAATGTTATTACGTTGTCACTTTAGCTACAGTAAAGTTGTTACATTTACTATAGAATGTTATTACGTTGTCACGTTAGCTACAGTAAAGTTGTTACATTAACTAAAGCATGTTATTACGTTGTCACTTTAGCTAAAGTAAAGTTGTTACATTAACTAAAGAATTCTATTACGTTGTCACGTTAGCTACAGTAAAGTTGTTACATTAACTAAAGAATAGTTATTACATTGTCAAGTTAGCTACAGTAAAGTTGTTACATTTACTAAATAATGTTATTACGTTGTCACTATAGCTATACTATAGTTGTCAAGTTAGCTAAAGTGTTCTTTTTACATTAGCAAAAGTAAAGTTGTCACGTTATCTAATTTATAGTTATCACGTTATCCACGTTATCTAATTTATAGTTATCACGTTATCCACGTTATCTAATTTATAGTTATCACGTTATCCACGTTATCTAATTTATAGTTATCACGTTATCCACGTTATCTAATTTATAGTTATCACGTTATCCACGTTATCTAATTTATAGTTATCACGTTATCCACGTTATCTAATTTATAGTTATCACGTTATCCACGTTATCTAATTTATAGTTATCACGTTATCCACGTTATCTAATTTATAGTTTTCCCGTTATCCACGTTATCTAATTTATAGTTATCACGTTATCTGAGTTATCTAATTTAGAGTTATCACGTTATCCACGTTATCTAATTTATAATTATCACGTTATCCACGTTATCTAATTTATAGTTATCACGTTAACTAAAGTATTGTTGTCACATTAACACAAATACTTTTTTCATGTTGGCTAAAGGTTAGTTGTCATGTCATGTATAGTATAGTTGTCATATTAGAAAAAACACTATGGCCAACCTAAAAAAAAAGTTGGTTACGTTGATAACATTCCTAACTTATCATATCCATGGAGAATGCACGAAGTTTCTTTAAAGGCTTGTTTTGCCTTCAGTTTTTGTTTATAGCATTATAATACGTGTATACAGTGGTAGGCGATAATGTCAATACAATGAAGACGACTTTTAATTCTAATTTTGATTTATCTCAACTTCTCAAGCTCTTAAACAGCATGTATACACTTTAACATAAAAGTCCAGCGAAGCTGTCAATTAAAAAGCCTTCTCTTTGATTACTTGTAAATTTGTAATTCGAAAAAAATATTTGTTAATCAAAACTGAAATTAAAAAGTCGTCTTCATTGTATTGATATAATCCCTACCAGCTACCACTGTGTAATTATCATTCTGATATCTTTACATACAAGAACATTTTCCCTTCACGTTTTTTTCTTCTTTTCCTCTTTACTTTCTTCTTATCCATAGCTCTTCCATATTCTTTATTTTGGTAAAATCGTTTTGATTAATCGTTTTTAAATCGTTTTTAAATCGTTTTGATTAATCGTTTTGATTAATCGTTTTTAAATCATTTTTAAATCGTTTTGACTAATCGTTTTGATTAATCTTTTTTAATGAATATCTTAACTTAGAAAATAATAATAAAAGCAAACTTATAGAAAAACGGAGTTTGCTATGTGTTGTGCAGTAAAATCTCAAATTCATTTAGAGCACCTTTAACATCATGAATATTATTGAAACAAGGCTTAACATGATGACCAAACCTACTCTCATCTTCTTGATAATCTCTTCCTTATCCTTTTCTTTTAATTCTTCTATTTTTCTTATTATCTCCCGCAGCTTTAACTTCCTTCAACCTCAAATTCTTCACAAATTTAATTTATTTCAACTTCAGTTAGCTACAGTAAAGTTGTTACATTAACTAAAGAATTTTATTACATTGTCACGTTAGCTACAGTAAAGTTGTTACATTAACTAAAGAATGTTATTACATTGTCACATTATTATAAGTACGAGATAAAATTTAAGCTGCTTAAGTAAGTCCAGATCATCTTTTTTATCCAATTGGTAAACTTCTAAAACTCCAAATGAGATCTAAGTTAGCTCCGTATTTCAAAAGTCTACTATTAAACGCATTCAACAATAAAATCATGATTTTCCGTATAATTTATAAAACACAAATTTTTCTTAATATGAAGTAAGTGAATTTAGGTTAAATAAGAGTTGTGTGTTCGTTCCTTGTAATCACATCTTTTGCGACACCTTCGCTCATTATACACGTGATTCTTAGGTTTACTATACAGCTTCATGTGTTCATTCAAGTCTCTTGGAGTAAAGATAGCACGTACACACTAATACAGGGATAATCATTACTCACATGCCAGGGTCTACATGATATTCACGCGAACACTCAAAAGGGGACATTAAGGGGCGTCGGCCATAATTTTGTTTTACGCGGCGGTACCCCCCGGTCTTGGTTCCTGTCAGTCTAGTTGTATCTATCCAAGGTCATCCAGAAATCCAGATTTCGTCTTTTTTGTGCCTCCAAACCCAATACATTCATTCTAAAGATATTTTAATCTAAAAAATCTATATATTCTCACAAAAATACTAAAGATATTTGAACTTTAAAAATCTATGAATTCTCACAAACATACTAAAGATATTTGAAATTAAAGTTTTCTAATATTTTCAATAAGAATCCCAAATATCCCTAATTACGATCCCCAAAATTAATCCTCATAAATTTATGTCAAACCTGGTTTTGAAAATTCAATAAAATCGATTATAATCCCAACTGATCCTTTTGTTCCTTGATCCATATTGATCTATGCAATCCTCACTGATCCTTGATCCATATTGATCTAAGCAATCTTTACTGATCCTCTTGTTCTTGATCCATATTGATCTAAGCCATTCTTACTGGTCCTCTTGATCTTGATTCATATTGATCTATACAAACCCAGCAAACTAAATTCTTAGAAAATATTTTGAACCTTTTTAGTAAATTATCCGTTATTTCAAATCTATTTAAAGCCATTTCTGTTAATTTTGCAATATATTAATATTTATTTAATACATGCATTTAAAGATATTTAAATCAGATGTTAACTGTTTTTAGAACAGGTTTTTTATTTTATACCAGACATCAAACATCATTCATTATTTATAAAACAATACACCAGCCTTATGCATTCATTCATTCATTCTTTCCACTATTCATCCTTTAGTCTATTCATCCTTCCTCATTAATAAATGCATTCATCAATGTATTCATTCAACATTGATAGAACAAGATACTACACTTATGAATTTATTTTTGTATGACAACTTTTACTGTTAATGTTTACTATTCTTATACATATGTCCTACATGCATGCAAGATACACAGGATTTTTTTTTCTTTCCAGGTTTAGCACCCGTTAGGGCGTGGAAACCCCTGGAAACCGTAGAATTTTCTGATCTTGGGGGAGCCCAAAGTGTACGCTTCTAAACTAGATATTGTTAGAGAATGGGAGAATTTAAGAAAATGAGGCAAAATCTGATTTTTTCCGAAAAAAATATTTATTAGGGTTTCTGGGGTGGGGTGGGGGGGGGTAAATAATTTGTGTTTCTAGTGAATAACCTATGTTAATGAAATATCAAGTAAATAATCTATATGTCTAGTGTTTTAAGGTTATATTTCCTTCTCATCGTATTTTATTGTTTATGAGGGCTGTAGTAGAATCAAATTACATTTTCCTGCTTAAACCATATGCTTTGTAAAACAAGGTCTTCCGCAAGTATAAATACGTGTCTGGAGATATATATGCATTTTATAATACAGACAGTCAATTTTGTAATATCAATGATTTAGTCTTAAAATTAATTGTATAGAAAGTAAATTTGAACACCCTGTAATCTAGGGCTGTCAATCAAGCATAATGGTAACAGTTTGATTGAACAATAATAGTAATAGTAATAATAATGAAATAGTTTCATTTTCCTTTCAAAATCTTTCACGCGTTTCAGTATTGAGATGTAAGCCTAGAAATTAAGTAACCTTATTCATCCCTCTAATGCTACTCCATTTTATGCATTTATTTTTATTTATTGAATATTTCTAGATCAGCAAAATATTCTAAACTATTCTTAATCATCAGTAATTACGGTCTAACTGCATTCAATTAAATTAAATTTCTATTTCTAATCCCACCCTCTGTTTAGGGAGTATCCTTATTGTTGATGACTTTGCTCGGAGTGGAGAGCAGACCACAAAACACCAGGGACATCCTCCTTACACCCTTTAACCTCGTCAGGAACACAGGGTCCTCCGTCCTCTCTACGACAGGAAACTTTGTCAACGCTGTCCCAACCTCGATCAACACTCTCTCTAATTCTGCGGTCAGAGGAGTTAACTCCGTTCCAACAGCAATCAACAACGTTGGAGCCTTTGGGTTCAACAGTGTCCAAGCAGCTCCTGCCAATACTATTAGATTTGCCAACACTATTGCTGATGCAGGTGTCAGAACTGTTGTCGCTGCTCCACAGACAGCCTTTACAGCCTTCAGACAAGCTCCTTCTACTGCACTTCGGCTCTCAACCGGAGCATTGAGCTCTGGAACCAATGCTGTCATCTCTGCCCCTGGAACATTTACCAACCTTGCCTCAAATACATTTCAAACAGGCAATACTTTAGCTGGAGCTGTTCCTGCTGGTCTTTCTAATGTTGCTTCAACTGGAACAAGATTTGTCTCCCAGGTTCCCAACAATGTTGTTGGATTCACTGGACAAGCTATTGGAGCTGGGGCTACTGGAGCAAACACTATTGTTGGAGATGGTATGAACCTTCTGATCGCTGTACCAACTATGGCAGCTCAGCTAGCAGGAACCACCTTCCGAACAGGGGAAGCTGTTTTCAATGGCGGTGCTAATCTATTTTTCTCTACTGGAATGACTGGACTCAATGCAATCAATGGCGGCGCACGTGCTGTAATGCAAACAGCTGGTTCCGGTGTACAGTTAGCAAACCAAGCTATGCAGCGTGTCACAGGGTTTTTCTAAACTTCCACAATGCGCCTCCGACATTCTGTGAATCCCATAAGATAATATTTATTGTTATTTAAATTGTTTGTCTTGGAAAAGATAATTATTGTTTTTATAACATTACAAACCTCACAATACTTTTATTTATTCAATAAAATTCAGTTTACTGTTTTTTAACAATAGGCTCTATACAGATTTAATGTTCCATCAAAAATTCATGTATATGTTACTT
Source organism: Eurytemora carolleeae (assembly GCF_000591075.1). Classification (NCBI taxonomy): domain Eukaryota; kingdom Metazoa; phylum Arthropoda; class Copepoda; order Calanoida; family Temoridae; genus Eurytemora; species Eurytemora carolleeae. The sequence goes on along the minus strand of NW_019396359.1, from coordinate 11,195 downwards.
TAATTCTTAAAAGTATTATTCTAATACAATAATCAGAAATTAATTTTAGTCCTTGGATCACTAAAATGTGGTCTGCCATTTTTGTATATTCAGAATAGAAATCAACACAAAATCAAAACTTTAACATTTCTTAAAACAAAAAAATGGCAACCCACGTTTTAGAAACATTGAAACCTATATTATACACACGTTACGTACTATGTCATTAAATATATAGGTTTCAAAGAATATAAACGTAGGTTCAGGTGACCCTCCAATCATTAAGTGGCATGTTTGATTAACAAGGGTGCCCTGAAAAGCTAAACAGCTTTGTCTGAACTGATATTAATTAGAATCAATATCCATTTTTTTTTTATTCGAAGACTCATTATTTTTAACTGTTGTTTTCTGAAAAAGTGACTTGTGCAATTCTTGCTTTAGAAACAATCGAAAAATTATTAGAATTAAAACGTTTCCAAGTGAGAAATCCACTACTCAAATATTAGGTTTATTAGATTTATAAAAATCTGATCATTTTATGTTTTTCCTTGACCAAATATTGGTTAATTCACATGGAGAACTAAATCTAATGTGCACATCAAAGAAAAATAAATGCAAAAGCAAAAATTGGTTTGGTTTGTAAGTTATTTAGCTCTGTGCGCATAAAGAAATATATGCAAAAAGCCCATTACAGTTTCTCCCATGGTCAGATTTAGAGATATATTATCTTATCTATATATTATATTATATTATCTATAAATAATGATAAACAGATTTGTTAATTTTTTTATTAAACGCTTTTACTGGGTTTTTACCATTTTCTACAAAATCATTCCAGAATTGTGAAAATTATGACCTTTTCAGGCTAAAAATAGGAAAAGTAATTTTTATCTTTGCCTCTCATTAAAAGACCCATCTATATATAAATTTGGCTTGTCTGTTTGGGTGTCTGTCTGTTTGTTTGTTTGTTTGTTTGTATCCAATAAACGTCAAAACGGCTGAACCGATCGGGCCCAATTTTTTTGTGGGACATCTAGGGACCCCAGGGAAGGTTTATGAAAAATCAAAATTTCAAATATTTGTCTCAATCAAAATTCGATCGTCATTAAATTTTTAAAAATTTTGAAAATCCTCGAAATTTTTTGTAAAAATCCATGAATTATTTTTGTTTTGTTTTACGATGTACACAAAGAGAACATGTTCACAACTAATTTAGAAGATGGGCGCGAAGCGCCCTCTAAGGCTAGAAAGAAGGGCGCGAAGCGCCTTGAATTTCTAGTTAAGATAAATGCTGATCGAAATCGTGAATATGTTTATCATGACTTTAAATTTAATTTTTAAACGCTTTAAAAGTTCTAGCACTAAAACTGACCGTGGGAGAAGCTGAAATGTGCTTTTTTAATATATTTCTATTTGCGTGCATAAAGCTATATACTCTACAAACCAAGCCAATTTTTGCTCTTGCTATTCTTTTTATTGGATACGTTATATTTAGTTCTCAATGTGAATTAACCAATATTTGGTCAGGTAAAAACATAAAATTTTCATATTTATTGTACAATTTGATAAATCTACAAGACCTAATATCTGAATAGTGTGTAACTTTGCTAGATTTTATAACTGACTAATTTAAAGCAGAAACTCAAATTAAATTCAACCATTTGCGGACAAATTCAAATATTTACTCAACAAACTCATGAACTCAAAAAATTTCTTAGATTTTCAATCTTGTACGGTTGTACCGTATCTTTTATTAAAATTTGTTCAACTAAAAATTATTTCATGTAATTGTTATTGCAATTTTTTTCAAATTAACATTTACCATTACTTAATTACAAACTATAATACAACTTGAGCATTAAATTATTTATTTCATAATGTTTAAAAAATTATTTTTCTTCTAGTGGTTTCCAGAAACAACTTGTTAGAGCGAGTCCAGCAATCTCAAAGTTTCTAAATAACAAGAAAAATATAAGAATATTATTTTTCTTCTAGTGGTTTCCAGAAACAACTTGTTAGAGCGAGTCCAGCAATCTCATAGTTTCTAAATAACAAGAAAAATATAAGAATATTATTTTTTTCAAGTCTTAGATCATAATTTTACAGGTTAGTCTGGAGTCTCAATTTTTGACGAGACTTTTCAAATTTGCTAAGAGTCTTATATTAAAAAAAAATACATTAATTAACCATTTTTTGTTGTTGTTTGAGATCAACCATTTTTAGTATTTATGTTATGTAATTTAACAGTTTAAAATGAGACTCGACTGTGTAGAGACCATATTCTGACTTTATGATGAAGGACAGCTTATTCTCGATACTAAGTTTAAAATCTTGTGAGATACCTATGAGGGTAAACGATGCCTATTTCTTTAAGCTTGATCAAATAGTCTCGACAATGGGTGTAAGCTTCTTGATAATTCCCAGCCTAAACAGATTTATTATTCAGTCTTCGGAGGAGAGGAAGGCCAGCCACGACAACTTCTCGTCCGAGCCACATTCTCCTCATTTTCTCGTCCTAATCACCTCGAAATCCTCGTCCTTCGTTTATTATGTATTTCTAATTCTTGAAGATAAAACTATTTTTAACAAATCTGGCCACGTTAGGACATAAAACATTGATAGACTAAAGTATTCCAATGTTCAAATCATGTTTGAAACTTTAGCAACATGAGAATGATGTCAAACTTAAAACTCTTCTGCCTCTGTAATATTTGGCATACCTCTGCCTATCATTTTCCCCATGAAACCACCCGGAGGAAAAAATCTATGGTTTTCACTTTAATTAAGAAAAAAGATTAAAGTTCTATAATCTCGGAATTATTTGCGGCCTTCAACACCAGGAATATCTGAAAATGTAAAAAATGTGAACATTTTGAAGGACATAGAATTCGAAAACTTTAATTCACTTGAAACCTTTTTTTTCGATTAACTAAAATTCAATATTTAATTTACGCCCTAATGTGCCCCGATTCTTGAAAAAATTGCTTTATCTTGGATGACTATACACTTTTAAAAAATAATATTGGAAGGACAAGGATTTAGATGTGGCTCGGACGAGAAAATGAGCAGAATGTGGCTCGGACTATAAATTGTTGTGGCTGTCCTTCCTCTCCTCGTCTTCGTTTCCATCTAACCTATTAATGCCAACACCGTTTTAGACATATAATTTTTTTTTGTCGGATTCCATATTACATTAAGTTGAACTTATTTATTTTTAATGTAAAAATAGTTTTAATCTTGACATAGTTTTTTTTAAGCTAGATAATATTATATGTTTGTTTTGTGCAACTTTGAACGGTTAAGGCGTAATTTTAGAATCACAAATTGGTACCCTTTCAAACTTTCTTTGAGCAACATAATCAATGGCGGATCTCTGTAATGTTACTGGCGGATTTAAGATGCAGTGTTAATGTTAATGTTGTTGTAGATCCGAAAAAGGTCTAGAGTGGTATAAAGGGTACTAAGTGAATCATAGCAGTTATACCTTCAACTGTCATGGGAGAAATTATACTTTTATAAAACAGGTAGAAGCACGCTGCACGTTCATTTATTATTTATTATTTGTTTAGTAGCTTATATACCCACATATCTCAACAGTGAACACTCCCTAATTTACAAAGCTGAAGTATAGAATCTAAAGATAGAGCTTGCCTTGAATTTCTTCTGATAAAGAGAAAGATGGTTTCCTAGTCGACCCATCTCCGACTGAGTCAGGTTTGAATCCAGTGTCGGAAACAACGGCCAATCTTCACTATACGCAAAAAAGATTTAACATTTACCTTTTTTGCTTGAATTTCTAAGCTTGTAAGCTTCAAAGCTGAACTCACAAAATTGGTTCAAACAGAAATTGGTTCAAAAAGAAATTGTTTTTTTCTATTTTCTCTTTGCTTTATATTTCAGTGGGACCCAAAAATGTACGGAATAGGAAGACACTTTTAAGACTCATGTTATGATTTTTAGTCTAATGAACATAAAACACAGAAATTGTAAAGTGCACTTGTTTTATTTGATGAGTTGTTTTTAAAGCTTCTGGAACCGAATTAACTGAATTTGAGCCCGGTCTATAGACGGTTCAACAACGTAATTTGGATCGTTAATTTAGGATTTGACTATATGAACTTCAGATAAATATTTGAATAAACGGAGGCAATTCAGGGCGACCTAGCTAAAATTCATTTGGTCCCTGGTAAAGATATTTGCTTAAATGTCGTCTTACTATTCCATAGTTGTCCGGGTATCACTATAGAATATTCACTGACCTGCATGCTTTACAAGTACAGGTAAACTTAAAGCTTCGGCTCAACTTCAGCTGCCGTTCATCTCTTGGCATGCTAGGAATATAGAAAACTATATTTACATTTTATTTTATATAAGGATACGATTACATTGATTCAATTATTTATCATAATTTTTTCTCCAAAATGATGCAAAAACAAAAAATCTTTCTCCGTGTATTATTGTAAATCTAAAATTTTCTTTAATAGATTGTAGTACAATAGATGGCAACCTAGAATTTGTACACTCTCAGTACAGTTGTATTCTGTCGTCCCAAGTTTCAATTCAGTTTTTGTGTCCGACAAAATTATCAATAATAGTGATAATTTTAGAATAAAGTGTTTTTCTTACAGTAAAATAATTGTAATTTTATGTGTTCTTTAGTTTCTGTTTTTACACTTTTTTATTTAATCTTGGCAAATATGTCAATTAATGTGAGACAATTTCGGTTTTCTTGTTATATTTGACTCTTGTGACGTTGTGTAAAATTGGTCCATTTCTCTGTTGCCACCTATTTACTTGATAATCTATTTGGTAATGACTAAATTTACAATATTACTTAACCAAACTATAAATACTGATAATCGGGATTTTAGTAAATATTGTGCACAAAGAGCATTAATCTAATTCTAATGAAATAGTTTTCATGCACAGTGAAAACCAGTATAAAGCCAAATGAGTGTCGTCTTCGTATGGTCATTAATATAGAAATTTTCTAAGTTTACTTAAAACAGTAAAAGTTTTAAAAAAATAATCGAAGGTTTTGATTAAATTACAAACCAAGGACGACACGAATTCTGGCTATCACTGGTTATACCTGAGATGATGAATCCCGTAACAATCCGTGACCTCATCTCCTGGATTTATCTCGTGCTTCGCAATCACGAGAATCTAATAAGTTATCATATCATGCTTGGCGATCACAAGAATGTAATCAATTGAAATATAATGCTTGGTGATCACAAGCATCTAATTAATTATTATATCATACTTAGCGATCCGAATAATCTAATCAATTATTATATTATGCTTTGCGATCACGAGAATCTAATCAATTATTATATTATGCTTGGCGATCACGAGAATCTAATCAATTATTATATTATGCTTGGTGATCACGAGAATCTAATCAATTATTATATTATGCTTGGCGATCACGAGAATCTAATCAATTATTATATTATGCTTGGCGATCACGAGAATCTAATCAATTATTATATTATGCTTGGCGATCACGAGAATCTAATTAATTATTATATTATACTTGGCGATCACGAGAATCCAATCAATTATAATGTCATGCTTGGCGATCACGAGAATCTAATCAATTATTATATTATGCTTGGTGATCACGAGAATCCAATCAATTATTATATTATGCTTGGCATATCACGAGAATCTAATCAATTATTACATTATGCTTGGCGATCACGAGAATCTAATCAATTATTATATTATGCTTGGCGATCACGAGAATCCAATCAATTATAATGTCATGCTTGGCGATCACGAGAATCTAATCAATTATTATATCATGCTTGGCGATCACGAGAATCTAATCAATTATTATATCATGCTTGGTGATCACAAGAATCTAATCAATTATTATATTATGCTTGGCGATCACGAGAATCCAATCAATTATTATATTATGCTTGGCGATCACGAGAATCCAATAAATTATGATATCCTGCTTGGTGATCACAAGAATCTAATCAATTATTATATTATGCTTGGCGATCACAAGCATCTTATCAATTATATAGTATGCTTATAGCGTTCTATTATTATTTTATGCTTTGCGATCACGAGAAGTATTTCAATTATTTAAGACAAGGGTATGAACTTTTGTATTATTTAATACTTTCAGAGACGACAATTTTTGAAGCTTTTAGATAAATCTAAGTTCCGTCCATGCCAGCTAACACACTGCTCAACTCTCAGGCATTGAAATCGAGATCACCTTGATGCAATGCAAATCAACTTTTTAAGAAAGTCTTTTGATAGCTCCAAATATAAAGCTTTGTAACAAACATCGCGTTAATACAATGTAGTTTAGCAAAAAAATACAACTTTGATTTTATATTCAGATATATCATACAGTGGAAAACTGTACAAAAATATAACGATGGCCATATTCTTCTTTTTTATTTATCAAAAATCCCGCTGATTTTTGGTAAATTTAACCTTAACATTGCGGATACTCTTTGCAAAAATGTCCGTGGACCAATATTCATGAATTGGAGAGGTGGTTAAAATGCACCGGTTCAAATCTTGAACTACCAATTCAAATTCTCGCAAATATTTAACTTTGAATTGGTGGTTCAAGATTCGAACCGGCGCAGCGGTAGTTCAACGTCTTAACTCAAAATACTAAATTCGGTCCCAGGACAAATCTAAAAGATTACAATTTTAAAAAAATTAACGGATTTTCTTTATTAAAGAAAAGTGAAAACAACGCTAATTCCATTTATAACGGTTATCACTTTGTCACTCTGATGTTCTAATCCCTATATCTTGTAACCCTATCATTTCTGCTAAATTGAATAGTCTAAGTTTAAAATTGTAAGAGTTTACACCTTCGAGTTGAAAGGATATATGGATTAGAAAATTATTGTTTGTGGCATAAATCTAAATTTTTTAACAAGCCGAGGGCGCTGAATGTAAGTTTTAGTACATACAAGCAAGGCAGTCCCTTTTAATAAATTTTATTATGATTTATTTTAGTATATTGAACCCAACTTACCTTCTTCCCATCATTTATTCTAAATGTATTCGGACAACAGGAATGGTTAAACAGTAGAAGCGTTGGATACACAGAGGTTCCTATAATAATATATAATTGGATACACAGAGGTTCCTATAATAATATATAATTGGATACACAGAGGTTCCTGTAATAATATATAATTGGATACACAGAGGTTCCTATACAGAGGTTCCTATAATAATATACAGAGTTTCCCATAATAATTTATAATTGGATACACAGAGGTTCCGATAATAATTTATAATTGGATACACAAAGGTTCCTATAATAATGTATAATTGGATACAGAGGTTCCTAAAATAATGTATAATAGGATAAACAGTGGTTCCTATAAAAATGTATAATTGGATATACAGAGGTTCCTGTAATAATGTATAATTGGATATACAGAGATTCCTATAATAATGTATAATTGGATACACAGAGGTTCCTATAATAATGTATAATTGGATATACAGAGGTTCCTATAATAATGTATAATTGGATATACAGAGGTTCCTGTAATAATGTATAATTGGATATACAGAGGTTCCTGTAATAATGTATAATTGGATATACAGAGGTTCCTATAATAATGTATACTTGGATACACGGAGGTTCCCATAAAATGTATAATTGGATAATAAGAGTTTCCTATAATAATTTATATTTGGATACACAGAGGTCCCTATTATAATGTATAATCGGATACACAGAGGTCCCTATTATAATGTATAATTGGATACAAAGAGGCTCCTATCATAATGTATAATAGTTTAATTACATTTTATATAATAGAGATATGTTTACACTTTCTATGTCACACTTACTATACTTACATCTCCTATAAAGTTACATATTATAGAACTATTCACTTAATATGAATATGATCAAACTAGATTATTCTTACTATATTCACACTTGCCATACATATCCTTCAAGGATACAATTTCTATAAAGTTACACTTCCTTAAATTCCTTTTAGAGGGGGTGGGGCGCCAAACGCCCCCCCCCCAGCCTGTTAAGGGTTAATCTACAGAAACGTTTGCAATTGTTAAACACTATGTTTTAAAGCTGTTTATTATTTATCGAGTATTAATATTTACTTTATAGAAGAGTCAGAATGAGAATATTCTCATTCAAATTTTAGAAACCGCTTTAAACAAAGAATATTCTTGATTTGAGTTCAAACAGAACGCTAGTGTATACTGAATTCTACGGGTTTTCACTCGACATTTAATATATATAAACAAAGAGTTCTCTGTCCTTGATGATCAGTCAAAGGTTTAAAAGTTTAAAGGTTTAAAGGTTTAAAGGTTTAAAGGTTTAAAAGTTTAAAGGTTTAAAGGTTTAAAGGTTTAAGGGTACCGAATCTACCGAATCAGGGATGTCCGTCTTTAAAATTATGCTTACAGTCCCTGTATATGAAATGTAGTTATAGGAAGTATTAATTTATAGTAGATGTAAACTTTCAAAAAATGTAACTTGCGGGAAATGTAATTTTATAGGAAGTGTAACCTATGAGGAAGTTTGATATTTAAAATTAGTTTTTCGCAAGTGAATGTATGCTAGTTATATTACAGACGTCAAATAGTGAAGTAAATGTATGCTAGTTATATTACCGACGTCAAATAGTGAAGGAAATGAATGCTAGTTATATTACCGACGTCAAATAGTGAAGTAAATGTATGCTAGTTATATTACCGACGTCAAATAGTGAAGGATTTTTCCCAGCTTCCACGTTTTCAGCCTGATACACGCCTGGTAATAAATATACTTTGAATATATATTTGGAATAGATTTGATGAACATATAAAAAAAAACGTGCGAATTTGTTAAGAAATCTTGAGAAGTCTTTCCAACAAACTCAAGTTTTCTAATCCCTATATCTTCCCAACCTGACGGTGTAAACCTTTGTTCTTTCAAACTAAGATGATTTGATTTAACAGAATTCATTGTTTAAAATACTACATTGTGGCAGAGATATAGAGATTAGAAAATTAGAGTTTGTGGCAAAGACTCAATTCCTTTAACAAGAAAATGAAACTAGTGTGTGAAAGTGAAGAAAAAATTAGATAACTTTGGGAAAGTCTCCATTTTTGTGGGTTACCTTTTACAGTGTACAGTTTTAGCGAAACAATCTCTTACAGTATTCAATAATTGCGATTAAAAGTTATCAGTGGTTAACTAGCAGAAAAATGAACACTTCTAGAACCATCTAGAACTACCTTTTCTGATAAACTTGTGTGATTATTTACACAATGCACAGGGATCCAATTATTTCCAAAGATGGGTAAATGCAACTTGCAAGATCCAAATATAAAAGATGTGATTGTACAGCATATTTTAGAGTGGAACTGGTTCTGGTAGAAAGGTAGATAAACTGGACTGATTTAGATAATTTACCATGTTGGTTGAATTTTATCCCGCACTGGAACTGGTAAAGCAGACGTCCAATCAGTTTCTCAGCGGAGGAGAGCTTGGCCGGCAAACTAGGTTGGCCGAAGTATCCAAGTTCTTGGAAAAATCTGCGAATATCATCTCATTATTTTTGATATTATTATTATCATTACTATTATTACTATTTGTATTGGAAAATGATGGAAATATATATGCGGGGGTATCTCGGACGGTAGAATGGGGTATATATATAAAGTTCTTTGTCTTTAACCAGCAATCTGATGTTTACTTTAATAAATCTTTGATTCGATGCAAACTAGATATTAATCAGATCTGGTCATAATCTTAACATAAAGAATACAAGGTTCTTCTGCACTTGCTTTGACCACGAGGGTCAAACAGTCCTCTGATCTTTGCAGTTCACATCATGGTTTTTTTCTTTTCTGGTTCTATATAGACTGTGTAGCCTGCTTTTTGATTGCAAAATTCAAAGATAGTAATATTTGACGATATAACACTTTTAGGTATAAAAAAGATATTAAAGCGAAAACATTAAAACACAATAATAAATTTTGTTGCAAGGGATCTAATCACCTCTTTAGCTAGGCTTGGCATACTTATACTGCGTAAAAACATGCACACAGGCTGGTTTTACACAGGCTTGTAACTATAGTTTCAGTAGAAGTAAATATTTCCGTTTACTGATATCGCCGATTGAAGGATTCAAATCTCTAATTGGATAATAAGAATGATAAAAAGATAGATGTTACCCCAATACTATTTCTATTGGTTCAGAATGACAACAAACACATGACTTGATTGGATCAGACGCTAATGGACTTGAAATACAGGAGTGTTGTGTCTTTTCATATACTTCTAAAATTCATATTTTTCTTGTTCATTGTCGTTTGTCATAGATAATAAAAATAAAAAGTCTGTATAAGTGTCGTAACCTTTGCATAAAATTCAAACCATTGGGATCCCAAACGACTATCAAATAATGTCCAAGGAATTGGGATTTGGGCTTCATAATGTATATGAACGGATAGGACAAATTGGGAGTAGGTTGGGAATTTGAATGGAAGAGGAAGTTGGGATTGGGATGGAAATCAACTGTAGAGAAATTTAGGATTGGAAGATTTGGTATTAGGAATCAATGATTGTCAGGATACTAAGAAGGGATGGTATAATGGTAGTTGAGTAATTGGGGAGATTGGGCAAAGGAATAGATGTTTTTGTTTGGAACCACTGTACTGGAAGACAACAAGCTTAGATATTGAAGTTTAGAATAGGAGTACAGTTAAATAAAATAAGCTTAAGTAAAACTTGGAAAGAACGAACTATAAAGTGTTTAAACAAAGGTTAACTGGGATGAAGACGACATTTTGGAATGAATGGACGAATTATTGTCAAGTTAGAATAAAAGAGAGAAAAGGATATAAAAATCATCTTTAGAATCATTCAATGATCCGATTCATATCAGAATGCTGGAAGATAGTAGCAGCATATTTCTCCGGAACCGGGCCACCGGAGGAGACATATAATTACCGGAGTTACAAATTGTCACGCAACCTCCCAGCGGAGGAGGAAAAGATAAATAAACCACGAAACCTACCCTTTATTCTGATAATTTTAACCGTTACACTGTTTGATTCTTAGGGGTGTGGGGGGCAGTGGCGGGGGGTTTCCAGGGGAGACTTGCCCCCCCCCCTGGAAAATAATAAATTAAAAGGAAACAAATTTAAAAGATAACACCTGACATTGACAAAGACTGAGGATTTGTCTAAATTCA
>NW_019396358.1:431749-437632 GCF_000591075.1 Eurytemora carolleeae | reverse complement strand
ATTAAGCGACTAAATAGTATTTACATATAAACTACATAGAAACGTACAAAAAATATTGATTTTAAATCGTGAAAATTTCGAAGTTCTATCTGAAGACGACATTTACATGGGTCTTTCGTCTATTTTTTCTAGTCTTTACGTTCCAAACGAAATCTTTTCATGAAATTATTTCCAAACCAAATAAAACCTTAAGGCCCAACCTGTCGTCGTTTCCTTAGTCTGTTCCACTTTAGTATTTATTCACTTTGATGCAACCGGCCTAATTTTCCCGGTTACAAATCATAGTTGTGCTTACGCTTCCTTTGTATATAATCCCTTTACGGCCACTAACCAAAGTTGTGCATATAATCCCTTTACGACCACTAACCAAAGTTGTGCATATAATCCCTTTACGACCACAAAGTTTTGTCTATAATCCCTTTAAAACCAGTAAACAAAGTTGTGTATATATTCCCTTTACGACCACTAACCAAAGTTCTGTATATAATCCCTTTACTTCCAGTAATCAAAGTTGTGTATACAATCCCATTACGTCCAGTAATCAAAGTTGTGTATACAATCTCTGTAGGGCCACTAACCAAAGTTGTGTATACAATCCCTTTAAGATCACAAAGTTGTGTTCCCTTTATGACCACTGACAAACGTTGTGTTTACAATTCCTTTACGATCACAAAGTTGTGTTCCCTTTATGACCACTGACCAAAGTTGTGTTTACAATTCCTTTATGATCACAAAGTTGTGTTCCCTTTATGACCACTGAACAAAGTTGTGTTTACAATTCCTTTACGATCACAAAGTTGTGTTCCCAAAATGACCACTGACCAACGTTGTGTTTACAATTTCTTTACGATCACAAAGTTGTGTTCCCTTTATGACCACTGACCAAAGTTGTGTTTACAATTCCTGTACGATCACAAAGTTGTGTATATAATCCCTTTACGACCACAAAGTTTTGTATATACTCCCTTTACGACCACAAAGTAGTGTAAAAATCCCTTTACGACCACAAAGTTGTGTATATAATCCCTTTCGACCACAAAGTTGTGTATATAATCCCTTTACGACCTCTGAGTTGTGTATACTCCCTTTACGACCACAAAGTTGTGTATATAATCCCTTTACAAAAAACAAAATTGTGTATATAATCCCTTTACGACCTCTGAGTTGTGTATACTCCCTTTACGACCACAAAGTTGTGTATATACTCCCTTTACGACCACAAAATTGTGTATATACTCCCTTTACGACCACAAAGTTGTGTATATAATCCCTTTACGGCCACAAAATTGTGTATGCACTCCCTTTACGACCACTAACCTTAGATCTGTTTGCCTGATAACTAATGATTCTGTAAAGGGACAGACCTCTAATCCCAACTGAACAGCTTTCTCATCAACATTTCCTAATTAAATTGCATAAAACCATATTATCAAAATTTGCATTTATAAGCTTACAGAGTTTACACGTAACTATGAACCTATGCAGATTCAAAATGGTTCCCTTTAAACCCTTATTCTAATTATCTAATTATATGTTTGGAAATTGATTATGTCCGGCGTTGAAAGACAGTTCTTGAGTATTTACATTCAGGAAAATCAAGAAAATAACCCCGATTCTATCATTTAATTTATATATTTTGCTTTAATTCATTTACTTTATGTAGATACACTGTGCATTTTAAATGTAGACAGAACTCATGTCGTAAAAGAAACTTAGACAAAGAATTAGATATTTCAAACTTTTAATTGCGTTAGATAAAATAATCTAAGTTTGAAATATAAAAGGTTTACACCAACATGTTGCAAAGATATCTAAGATTAGAAACTTTTAGTTTGTGGCCAAAGACTCAATTTCTTTCGGGTTTCAGCAGTTGCCTTTTTTAAGCCTCATCCAAACTGCAGAAAAGTACACAATGTAAACATAATAAACCATTTCTCCGTCTCATTTTACTTAATATTCTCTCCTAGAATCACAAATAAGATTCTACTAACCTTCACAGAAATTTAGGATTCTCAGTTGAAAAATGTTATTTTTCTTCAAATCCTGTAAATCTGTCATCTCTCTGATTCTTTACAATATATTCAGTGTTTTGAGATATGTGTTCTATGTTCTGTGTTTTCTATTCTGTGTTCTATGTTTTGAGTTCTGTGTTCTGTGTTCTATGTCCTGTGTTCTATGTTCTGTGTGCTATGTTCTGTGCTCTATGTTCTGTGTTTTGTGTTTTTCTTCTGTGTTCTGTGTTTTGTGTTCTGTTTTCTGTGTTCTGTATTCTGGTTCTGAAGTCTGTGTCCTGAGTTATGTGTTCTGTGTCCTATGTTCTGAAATCTGAGTTCTACGTTCTTTGTTCTGAGTACTGTGTTTTATGTTCTGTACTGTGTAATGTGTTCTATGTTCTGTGTTCTGTGTTCTGTATTCAATGTTTTGAGTTCTGTGTTCTTTGATCTGTGTTCTGAGTTCTGAGCTCTGAGTTCGGAAGTCTGTGTTCTTCGTTCATTGTTCTGTGTTCTGAGTGATATTGCGAATTTGAAGTGTCAAGTATTCTGCCATGTTTTAGCACTGTCAGCTTTTACAGTAATTGCAATCATGAAATTGTATTATTTCAAAATATAAATTTAGAGTGTAGGGATACAGATAGTAGAACATATTTAAGATCAAGATATATATATATATAAAGCTAGCTGAAGGGTCCGGCGTTGCCCGTGAACAAAAAAATGCTTTTAAAAATGTTTTTAAAAAATTTCAAATATTTTATAGGCTATAACACTCCCTGGCCACCCCTGATTAGATAATTTCATTTCTAATTTATCCCCGTTCTTAACTTCATAAATAATCTTTTTAAACTTTTCATTGTGTACATTACTATGTACTGTACGTACAGTAATTACTGTGTACTGTGCGCACAGTAATTACTGTGTACTGTACGTACAATAATTACTGTGTACTGTACGTACAGTAATTACTGTTTACTGCACGCTCAGTAATTACTGCAACTGTATGTACAGTAATTACTGTGTACTGTACGTACAGTAATTACTGTATACTGTACGTACAGTAATTACTGTGCACTGTACGTACAGTACACAGTAGATTGTATTGAGTAATTTATTTTCCTTTAATGCTACTTCCCGCTGATATATTCATTAACAATAGAACTAGAAATTAATTATCTTAAATATACAAACCAAACAATGTTATTTACATGATTTATCTATCAAATAAATCATTTAATAGCTTTTTGAAGAATTACTAAAACTTTTGGTTTTACACAAAATGATTGTTTAGTATTGAAAGATACATATATCTTAAAATAATAACTAATAAAAATAACGCGGATTTTTTAGTAGATACCAACAAAACAACCAGCCAAATATCTATCAATTTATCTAGAATCAAAATATTGTTAAATTTAATGCTTCAATAAGAAGATAAGAAAGGTTAGAGGAAGGACCAGGGTTCCTTCCCTAGAATACTAATTATTCTCTTCACCCTTACTCAACCTAGTCTAGCTTAACTCAACCCATCCCCAGCTCAACCATTCCCAAGGAGCTCAACCCAATCTAGTTTAGCTCAATCCAACCTAGTTTAGCTCAACCTAACCTAGTCTAGCTCAACCACATTTAGCTCAACCACACTTAGCTCAACCCTAAGCTGGCTCAATCCAACCTAGTCTAGCTCAATCCAACCTAGTCTAGCTCAATCCAACCTAGTCTAGCTCAACCCAACCTAGTCTAGCTTAACCCAACATAACCTAGCTTTACTCAACCCAACCCAGCTCAACCCAGCCTAATCTAGCTTAACCCAACATAACCTAGCTCAACCCAACATAACCTAGCTCAACCCAACCCAGCCTAGCTCAACCCAACCCAACCTAGCTTAACCCAGCCCAACCTAGCTCAGCCCAACCCAACCTAACATATCTTAACTCAACCCAATTCAATAGATCTTCACTCTTGTCAAACTCTTTCTGTTAAAATAAATCTAATAATAGACCAAAAAATATCATATTTTCTCTTTTTTCTTTTTAGTTTAATTAGTATTCTGAGAAGAATTTAATATATAAGAAATTAGACAGAATGTAATGCATGAGTGGACTGCAGTCCATGTAGATGGATGGAATAAATGAATGAATTTATAGGAAACCAGTTTGGAAACCCGGCTTTGTTTGAAGCTTTCCCTATAAAATTCAACCCACTCAACTAAAATGGAATTAATTCGTTGCCACTAACTCAAATTTTCAAATCCCTATATCTTTGCAACCTGATGGTGTAAACCAGTTTAATGATATTTTAAACTTAGATTTTTTGATCTAACAGAATTCGTAGTTTTAAAATCAAAGGTATACGACATTGGGTTGCAAAGATATATGTATTAGAAAATCAGGGCTTGCGGTAAAGACTCAATTCCTTTAAATCATTCCTGTGTTCCCCAAATCAAAAGAATTCGAGGCCAACAGGTCGAGGGATTCATGAGTTATGATCGGACTTACAAACAGACAAACAGAGATTACTGCTTTATATTTATAGATGTTTTAATTATGTGGAATAATGGTGTAACTAAGCTTAAATACAGTTTTAGATATGTTTCCTCCGGCTTGTATTATGTCGTTTTAGCCTAGATGAAATTTTGTATTAGAATTTTAACTATTGTAGTATATTCATTAATTAATTGATAATTTATCAAACATTGAATATTTTTCCTTGTAAACATTGGTGACATGTTCTTCACACTAAACATGGTTATAAAATAAATTCTAAATATTTTTTTTCTGGAAAATTTTTTGTAAAATTCAATTTCAATTTTTATTTATTTTGTTTCCTTAGTTTGAGAAGGCCAGGATGACTTCAAGCAATAAAAAGGAATTAATTTCATTTTATGAAAATTTTGTGGTTTCAGTATTTTTTTTCTTTTCATGAAGAGCACTGAATAATTCAGAATAAAATTTAAAAACATGTTTATTTAAAATACAAGATAAGGGGCTGTAAGCGTAATTTCAAGTGACCCACCAGGCAGTGTCCAGTTTACAACGGTACTCTTAAAAACCTTTTCTTATCAAGTATATGAATAAGATATTAATGTTTATAATTTTGAAAACTGATTTCATCAATTATGGTTCTCTTCTGAAGTGATTAGCGCTTTCTGCTGCGGAAAAAGAAGAAAGAATAAAACACGTTTCCTAGAAAACACGTTTACACATAGAGAACACGTTTAAAACCTAGAAAACAAGTTTACACCTAGAAAACACGTTTACACCTAGAAAACACGTTTACACATAGAAAACATGTTTACACCTAGAAAACACGTTTACACCTAGAAAACATGTTTACACATAGAAAACACGTTTACACCTAGAAAACACGTTTACACATAGAAAACACGTTTACACCTAGAAAATGACAATATTTTCCATATTATTATGAATCGGGCATTGCTGTCTTTATATGAAGGGCCAATCGAACATACGCCTTTAAAATGGACAAAAACCCTGGTCTTAAAGAATGTTATTAAATATCAAAAATTAAATCTTAAAAATTATTTCCTCTAAATATTCCTGAGAGTGAATTTAGCAACGGCTTCGTCCGAAAGCCGGGTATTCAATATATTCACAGTCGATATATTTCTTACTCGGGGTTCCTAAATATATTCAATATATTCACAGTCGATATATTTCTTACTCGGGGTTCCTAAATAAATTCAAAATGTTCACAGATGATATATTTCTTACTCGGGGTTCCTAAATATAGTCAATATGTTCACAGATGATATATTTCTTACTCGGGGTTCCTAAATATATTCAATATATTCACAGTCGATATATTTCTTACTCGGGGTTCCTAAATATATTCAATATATTCACAGTCGATATATTTCTTACTCGGGGTTCCT
>NW_019396358.1:409931-431697 GCF_000591075.1 Eurytemora carolleeae | reverse complement strand
GGGGGGGGGGGGTCCTAAATATGTGTACCTTTTGCACATGTATGTCCAGTAACACACTGTCCACTGTACACTATTATTAATAGTACACTATGTACACCGATATACATAAATTATGAATTCATGTACCTCTGGCGTATGTACAAGATGATAAAGTCCCCCGTCTGTTATTGTACTGTCAGCAACATTCAAACTTCTAAAGTAAAATGTAAAGGAACGAATTAATCGCCTCTTGCATTAGCAAATTGAACTTTGTTGCAAACATTAATTCTTTTATCTTTTTCAAACTTCTTTTGCGACTGTCTTCTTTAAAAGCAGTTGAAAGAAAACTAAAGATTTTGGAATTTTGGAACAGAGTAGAACCATTCATAGTAATGATTACCCCTCTTAGAATAAAGATATATCACATTCACACAACGAAATTGTTAGGGCATAGGATACATGGCACGAAAGTAGGAAAAACATTTCTGTTGCATGAAATAAGGTTTGAAGGACGGAAGGTATTTCATATATCAAATTGTAGGCATTGAGTCTTCAAATTTAAATCAAACTAATAATCCTTATATCTTTGCTATGTTGAAGACCTTAGATAGTAAAAATGAACTTTTTTAGAGCAAATAGTCTAAGTTTTCATTATAAAAGGTTTGCATCATCAGGTTGCAAATGTAAAGGGATTAGAAAAATTTAGCTTGTGGCAAGCAAGGTCTCAATTTCTTTATTCTGGAATATGCATGCAAACTTGAATTTAATTGATCATTCGGTAGAAATAAATTCCCAAGATTTTATAAAATTATTTGTCTTCATCATTCTTTATAAAATTAAAAAATTCGTTAATTTCTACAGCACCAAACGAACCAGAAACTGGTCAAGATTTGTTACATTCTATAGACTAAAAGAAAACTGGCTCAACATAATAAAATCTGTATGTTGACATGAAAACAATCATAATTATACAAGGTTAAAGAATTTTAAAAATGGACTTTTTATTTTATTTTGCCATGCATTACATAATTAATAGATATAAATTTAGATATAGATTTAAGTATTGAATTCTTGTGAGGGAAAAATTCATGATTTTTTATCATTAATGAAAAAGTTAAATCTTGTGAAGTTGCAGGAGAAATGTTTGAACTTTGAATTTGGAATTTTTTTAAGAGAGTCAAACCCATATATGATGATTTACACAGTACTATTCGTAAAGAAAAAGTTCATATGAAATCATGAAATCATAACATTTATAATGAGAAAACTATTTTTAGTCAGTAAGAACGACTACTTTAAAAATCAAAAACTTTTTTCTTTTTTCTTTTTTTTACAAGAATCCAACAAATATAATTTTGAAAGTCTTCCAAAAATAAATTTAAAAACAGATTATGGTTCAAGAATATTGAAATATTCTTCGTTCCATTTTATTAATTATTTATATTTGTGTGTCCCAAAAAGTATTAATATTAAACGACGACTGACAAATCGTCATTTCTGTCATTTGAGATTTCCAAATTGTGTGTTTCTTTCCTTGTTTCTTTTAAGGATATTCATATATTCAAAATATTTTTATGTAGTTTCTTAAATTAAAAATCTGTCAATTTTAAAGATACAAAGTTGGCAGGCCACATTCCTGAAATACCTGAATTGAGTGGTTTATTGCAATATCTAGGTTTATACCTGAGATTAGAGCATGTTCTCCCGATGGTGTTGAAAGCTTCATTGTCAAGTATTGTGTAGTTTACTGCAATATCTAGGTTTATACCTGAGATTAGAGCATGTTCTCCTGATGGTGTTGTAAGCTTCATTGTCAAGTATATTGTGTATAGTTTACTTCAATATCCAGTTTTATACCTGAGATTAGAGCATGTTCTCCCGATGGTGTTGAAAGCTTCATTGTCAAGTATCGTTCCCTCCAGGTTCAGAATTACAAGAAATGGAAAATTCGCAAAAAACTGTAAACCAATTTTGCAGATAACTTGCAGACAGAAACTTGAATATTTCAACCGAGTCAACTGTTCTCCAGACTTGTTTTGCAAGCTAAGCAAAAAAACTAGAACTTAGTAAAGAAAGAAAAAATTTTCACACATTTTTGGTGAAAGCTTTTTTTTGCTTTTATTAAAAATTAAGCACATCATACTTTTTAGCGTGGAAAATGTTGAATAGTAATGGGGCTTAATTTTCATAATTCCAACTTTAACAAATTTTCCAAAAGTTTTATCTTTATAATTTTACTTTAATCTACGAAATTGATAAACCTTGTTGTAAAAGAGAGGTTGAATGGTTTTGCATGAAGTAAACTCTAGTTTCTAAATTTAATAATTAATCAGTTTAATTTAATCACCTAGTCATCATTCTTTGTCAAAATTAAAAGTTTTTTAACTTGCACTTTCCGGACACTGCAAAAGAATTTTGAGTCTGTGCCGCTAACTCAAATTTTCTAATCCCTATATCCTTGTAACCTGATGATGTAAACCTTTGATAAATCAGACTTAGATTATTTGATCTAACAGAATTCATAGTTTGAAATATCTAAGGTCTACGACATTGGATTGCAAAGATATGGGGATTAGAAAATCAGAATTTGGGCAAAGACTCAATTCCTTTAAATTTAATTGTATGTATCAACTATCAATTGTATAATATTTAACTATAAAAAGAATCTGTAAAGGTTTGTAAAGATATTTAGGTAATATGAAAGGGAAAAAACATTTAATATTTATATTAACATTGTAAACCTTTCTCATATTATCTAGATTTGGGCTCTCTATTTGTTTGTATGTTTGTATCCAATAACAGTCAAAGCGGTTGAACCGAAAAGGCCCATTTTGTGGCGTGGAAACTCCTATGGTTGAGTAAGGGAAGGTTTTATATTCTATGGTATATTTTTCTATTTTTCTATAGCTGAAGCTTCTTAATTTAGGGAAATCATTGCAAAAGCAAAATAACTTTAAAGGGAGTGACCGGCAATTTATGGTAGTTGAACTGAGAATGTAGTATCGTGGAGACATATTTTTAGGAATCATTTGAGACATATGAGACGTGTTTACGGTTCATATTTGTTCAATATGAACTGTAATTTTTTTTTACATTTTTGTCCTCGTTATTTGATAATTTAAAAAAAAACAATTCTCAAAACGTAACCACCCAAATAAATGATTTTGAACGTCGACTTTGAGCTCAAACTTTATTATATATAATTAATTACGTTTTATATGTCTCAAATGAATCCTAAAAAAATCTCCACAATACTACATTCTCAGTTCCCTGCCATACATTTGCCGATCACTCCCTTTAAGCCATAGCAATTTTTTTGAGGATCGTTATATGAAATTAACTTTATATAGATAATTTAATTAAGTATCTAAAACTTCATATTTTAAATCCCATGGAAGGTGACAATGCTATTGTATTTGTGTCCTAGAAGATTTTGTTCAGAAATATGTTAGTTTGTAAAATCATTATATAATAGTATTCTGTCATTTTTTGGGTGTGCGTTATCAATGAAAGGGACAGTTCTCTGTTATATTGTTGGTACCTACTTCACTACCATGAACAATCTCTTTAAAAACCTGAAAATTCTAAGATACGTGTATCGAATGAATTGAGTATTCAAAAAAATATTTTTTTATATTTTTAAATAAAATTTACCCTGAGCTGTTTACAGTTGACAAGAAGTTGTGTTTGTATATGTCTTGAAGCTCGCATAATCACCGTATACGCCTGGATATATAAATAATAAACAATAAATAAATAAACTAATAAACAATAATTCTTTGAATTTTGGTAACCTGAAGCTGGGGTAAAAGCAGCTGATGAAGAGATTGCTTTGGTAATCCTCTTTTTTCACTCATCATCTACTCAACAAACTTATTTANCCCTGTATCCTATCCTATACTGTTTCTAGAATACCCGGCCTGTATCCTATCCTATACTGTTTCTAGAATTCCCTGTATCTTAGCCGAGCTGTTTCCGGATCACCCTGTATCCTATCCTATAATGTTTCTAGAATACCCTGTATCCTATTCTTTTCTGTTCCTAGAATACCCTGTATCCTATCCTAGCTGTTTCTAGAATACCCTTCATTCTATCCTAGCTGATTCTAGAATATCATGCATCCTATCCTATACTGTTTCCAGAATACCCTGTATCCTATCCTAGCTGTTTCTAGAATACCCTGTATCCTATCCTATATTGTTTCTAGAATACCCTCTACCCTATCCTAGATGTTTCTAAAACAACATGTATCCTATCCTTTTCTGTTTCTAGAATAACCTGTATCCTATCCTAGCTGTTTCTACAATACCTCGTATCCTATCCTAGCTGTTTCTAGAATATCCTTTAACCTATCCTAGCTGATTCTATAATACCCTGTATCCTATCCTAGCTGTTTCTAGAATAGCATGTATCCTAGCCATAGCTGTTTCTAGAATACTCTGTATCCTATCCTAGCTGTTTCTAGAATACCCTGTATCCTAGCCATATATGTTTCTAGAATACCCTGTGTCCTATACTAACTGTTTCTAGAATACCCTGTATCCTATCCTGGCTGTTTCTTGCATACCCTGTATCCTATCCTAGCTGTTTCTAGAATACCCTTCATCCTAGCCATATCTTTTTCTAGAATACCCTGTATCCTATACTAGCTGTTTCTAGAATACCCTGTATTCAAGCTGTTTCTGCAGTTTTTACTGAATTCTATAAAGAAGTTATCAGCACAGACCAGACCAACTCAATCCAAGAGAAACTAAACTTCATACAATTTATATTTTTACTAGAATTGGAAAATTTCTCAATCAAGCTTTCTTCAACCTCTTATTTTTCTTAATATTTTAGAAATAGATATTCATTCACATAAAAAATGAAATTTTAAATAAAATGTTGATAAATTAAGCAATACGTAAAACTTAAGGCGGACATATTTAAGTATAATGATAATCAAGTTATTTTTGCAAGTATTCCTGAATAAGATCCTCTAGAAGAGAACTGGGATACTCCGAAAATGGTCCTGTTACGCTTTTATACTCCTCCCTGTAATATAATGATCTTATATTCAATTTGGGCCACCAAACATGACAGTAGCTAGACGAATTTGAGGTCGTCTTTCATCTTTGAAATAATTTACGGCATTTATTCGTAAACCAAATTTTAAAAGTAAAATTCTAGAGTTTATACTCACAAAATAGTCATAGTTTTGGCATTTACAAAATGTGGTCTGCCTTTTATGCGCTCTCAATATTACCGGAGATATGAAAAATTTTATTCAGATTTCGACGATTTTTGGTTTTTTTTAATAAAATTAAAATCTGACCGAAATATCGACAGCACAGAAAAGGTTATAGACCACATTTTACAAATGCAAGGAATAAGATAAATTTGTTGTTATTATTTTAAGAATCATACATGTGAAAGTAGGTTGACAACTGAATGTCACAAATAAATTCAAAGATCAAAGACGACTATG
This sequence comes from Eurytemora carolleeae, assembly GCF_000591075.1. NCBI lineage: Eukaryota > Metazoa > Arthropoda > Copepoda > Calanoida > Temoridae > Eurytemora > Eurytemora carolleeae. The sequence goes on along the minus strand of NW_019396358.1, from coordinate 426,251 downwards.
ACGACTTTCAAGTCGTCTTGCTACTGTCATGTTTCGTGGGACACCCTGTATATAAAGTAGAAATATATCTACAGGGTGTCCCATTAATTCAAGCAATTTCTAGGTCATATGTTATAAACAGAAATATGATGTTGGTTTCATTTATTTAATAAAATTCTTCTTGCATGCATAAATTAGCTCTGTTGTGAAAATTGTCTGAATCTCATAGAATGGCATCAATGTGAAACGAATTTATCTTTAGATGTGTTGAATGTATTATGCTTTTTGTTAAAATATGAATTGTTATCAAAGTTACCGATCTAACACAGCAACTAGCTTTCAATTGTTCTGTCTATACGTAGAGTGTGAATTTTTTATTCAATACTATTACAAATCAGTGAGATTTAAAAAATAATTTCAAAGATAAATAATCTAGTTTTCTATTCAATTAAAAATTGAAAGAAAAAAACCTACATGTCAGAGTCTAAAAGTTTATTAACATCTTTCCTCTCCAGACATCCGTACACTAGGAGGTCATAGTTTACACAGATCGTCTAATTAGAAAATATGAGGTCATAGTGAAAACTGATTGTCTAATTAGCACATATAATAATGTCATAGTTTTCATAGATCGTCTAATCAGCAAACATAAGAAGGTCATAGTGTATACTGATCGTCTAATCAGCAAATATAATAATGTCATATAGTGTTCACTGATCGTCTAATCACCAAATATAATAACGTCTATAGTGTACACTGATCGTCTTATCAGCAAATATAAAGAGGTCATAGTGTACACTGATCGTCTAATCAGCAAATATAAAGATGTCATAGTGTACACTGATCATAGCTAATCAGCAAATATAAAGAGATCATAGTGTACACTGATCGTCTAATCAGCAAATATAAAGATGTCTTAACGTGTATACTGATCGTCTAATCAGCAAATATAAAGATGTCATAGTGTACACTGATCGTCTGATCAGCAAATATAAAGAGGTCATAGTTTACACTGATCGTTTAATCAGCAATTACTTTTGTACTAATTTACTTTCTCCCTGGAAATAAAACTTTGTTGAGGGGGGCCTTAGACCCAACCACTGTGAACGCCCCTGATTCTTGTTGTTGTTTATAGTTTTAAAGTGCCAACTTAAAAAATTTAATTAATTTTGTGTGCTAAACCTGACCTCGTGAATTAAGAAGTTTTACAAAGTTACCTCTAGTGTGAGGGTTCGGAGAGAATCAGGATTAGGTCGGACTGGCATATTCTTTGAAACAAATCATATCTACTAAACCTTTTGAGCATTTCGACTATTAAAATTATAACTTGAGTCTAAAACTTTCACAGTTTTATGTGTAAAATATTTGTCCTTGCTTTAAACATTTCTTTAAAAATGGCACGTAGCGTTTTATGCAACCATGGTTTTTAACAATCAAAATTATTTTATTACACATTGTAAATGGAAGGAACCGGTTTTTCAAAATTCATAAAACTGCATCAATGAGAGTGACTTTGTTATTTCTCTATACTTTAAAACAAACAAAATTGTTAAAGAAAAATATTGACGTAAACTTGCATATTTGCGTAAAGGTTCAAAACAGCTGATACAACTGTACTCTTAACGTTGGTCCTTTCTATTCTAAACTGGACAGACTGACCGCTTTAGCTATACATATAGATACAGGGTGTCCCAATAAACATGGGAATTCAGTGACGAATTCGATATCGTCTTTTTAACAAATTCTTTGATTTAGTATAGTGATACCTACTGAGAAAGCTGTAATCCATAAGATTTTCGTCTGCTATGTTTACAATTTGTTTGTTTATGTTTTGACTGCATACGGTTGTACTTAGTAAAACAAGAAAATTACAGTATACAAACAGAGTAAACTTGTCGGTCTTCACTGTTCATCTTGCGGAGACATTATAGACACATCTTTACAGCCATTTACCGTTTTCATAAAATAAACTCTAGCAGACATAATAATATATGGCTGTTGAAATCAGGTCTCACAATGCTAATGTATAACAAAGACGATATCGAATTCGTCACTGAATTCCCATGTTTTTTGGGACACCCTGTAGAAAGATAAACAGATAGAGGATTAACGGGATACAGTCGTCGTTCGTCGTATATATCAATACAATAAAGACGACTTTTAATTTCAATTATGATTTTAACGGCATGGATGCACAGAAGCATGGAAACAAAAATTAGAAAAAGCTTCTCTTTATTTACAATTGAAAACGTATTGTTAAAGCTCGTTAACAATCAAAGCTTAAATTCAAAAAGTCGTCTTCATTGTATTGATATAATTGCCGACCACTTAAATATGCAAAAATAAAGTTAAATAAAATGGTAAGTTTGTAGTAGGCAGCCCACTGAAATATTCTGTAGGAAGCAGAAATGAAAAGAAAATACAGTTGGAAATATACAAACAATTCTAAGGAAGAAAATAGGAAAACAGGGGAAGCCAGAGAGAGCGATGCGTTGCAATATCTGGGAGAACCAGAAAACTGCGGATAAGGAAGACGACGTTAAAGCAATATTTGTATCTTATGTTGTTTCAAAGCAAATTCAGTGAATCCCAGATATACGATTAAATAGACCATCATAAGTTTTTTGATAATTATAAAGGAACTTCTTTTTATTTTTAATTTAAGTCCTGAAATATGAATGCAATTGATATATTAATATTAAGCTCATTTTTCCGCGGCATTTGATCTTAAGTATGTAATACGACATTATAAAAAACTCTTACTATGAATTCATATATCTGGGATTCACTGTTGTTGTGCATAGTAACTTATTAAATCACTTTTCAAAGGAATTGAGTTTTTTTCACAAACATAAATTTTCAAATCCATAAATCTCAAAAATAGGGTTTCCATTCGCAAAACGTTTGCGCAATTTTTGCGGAACGAAACGCAAAATTTTTCTTTCTTTGCGCATCAGTTTTGCGCGAAAATACAACAATTTGCGCAATTATTCGCAAAAGTCATTTCGCGCAAAATTGCCCTATTCCGCTTTTGCGAAACTCAAGTTTTGCGCAATTCCGCAATTTCGTACCAAAATCCGAAACAGATTGTCCAGTAAAAGTCTCGACAATTTTAGTTTCGGACATGCAGATTTCCTAAAAGTGGATTCTTCAGGCACTGGTTACTTTCTTGCATTATTTTATATGAGATAAAAAAGATTTCAGAAATTTGATTAAAAAAATTTAAGAACATAATTCATACTTGATTAGGCAAAGCTTTTAAGGGTCACTTGAAATTATTTAATAGGATTAAAATATTGCCAAGTTTCACACTCTCTAATTTCTATTTTATTAATTTTGGTCCCATAATTTAAACTTTTTGTTACTGGAAGCAACCAATTGAGTGTAGTATAATCGTTATCATACTCGTATGTTAATATTTTTTATGTATGGAATAAATCTTCAGTTGTTTAATTCTTAGTTTAGAATATCAATTTTTGACAATGTGCCTAAAAAGTTACATTTTGCGTAAAACTTGCAGTTTTGCGCAAATTGCGAAAAAAAAAATTGTGCAAAACTAAAATTTCGTTTCATGCGCAACTTTCGCAAAAAAATATTTCCGGTTTTGCGCAAATTGCGCAAAAAAAATAGCGCAAAACCGCGCAAAACTCATTGCGTTTCATGCGCAAAAATAGCGCAAAAGTTCGCAAAAAAAAAAATTGCGCGAAAATAGCGCAAATTTTGCGCAAAAGATTTAGCCATTTCGTGGAAACCCTACTCAAAAACCTTATTGTGTAAACCTTTAATATTTCAAACTTACACTTCCTGATCTAACAGTATTTGTAGTTTGAAATATCAAAGGTCTACGAAATAGGGCTGTAAAGATAAAAAGATTAGAAAATCAGAGTTTGTGGCAAAAAATCAATTTCTTTAATGAGTCTGTTTACAGTTTACACTGATGTGCCTTATGTCCATTGAACTAAAATCATAACTTAAGTATAAAAGTCGTCTTCCTTGAAATTTCTGTTACTCACTGTAAAAAAAAAGTGTTAAAGGTTAATTTCAAGTCTAGAATTCGGCAAAAAAGATTTTAAAAGGTATTTTTTAAATGGTCATATTGTTAATTGTTTTATGTGTTTGTAGCAAGTCAGTAAAGTTAAATTAAGTTAATCAAATGAAAGGGTTGCTTAATTATTCCACTTTAATCAAATCCTCCATTGGGTTCAGGTTCAATTAAACTCTGACTGTCTTTCAAACTATCTGTGTCTTTATCTATAAATATACAGAGTGTCTCTAAAAAAGTGTGTTTAGGCTTTTTAGGCTGAAAAGCATCGTTGTATTGTGTTAAAACATGTTCGTCGATCAAACCTTTTTTATGCCGTTTTAACCTTCAAAATTAGGCCTAATATTCAATGTTTCCTGTTCAAGGTCTGTGTTTCATGCTTCCTGTTCAAGGTTTGTGTTTCATGTTTCCTGTTCAAAGTTTGTGTTTCATGTTTCCTGTTCAGGATTTGTGTTGATATTTCCTGTTCAAGTTTTACGTGTTTCATGTTTCCTGTCAAGGTTTGTGTTTCATGTTTTCTGTTCAGGATTTGTATTTCATGTTTCCTGTTCAAGGTTTGTGTTTCATGTTTCCTTCTTCCAACTTTAACAATGTGTGAATAAATTTTTAAATCTTAAGGATGAGGAAGACGATATTTGTTTTCACCTTTTATCATAGAATGTTTTTCTTTGATAAATCCCACCTTTATGTAGAAAACTCATTCCGTTTCAATTCCTCCCCTTCCTTTCCTATCTATTTTCTCCTTTCCTGCCTTCTCCTCCCCCCTATTAACACTTCTCTATACTTTTCCTCCACTTCCTGAGACTCTTTCTTCCCTTCCTGATTCTTTTCCTCTCCTTCCTGACATTCGTTCTTGCCTTCCGGATTTTTTCTCAACTTTTCTCTAAATTTTGACACATTCACTCCCCTTTCTGACATTTTTACTCCTCTTCCTGACACTTTTCCTCCCCTTCCTGAAACATTTCCTCCACTTCCTGGAAATTTTCCTCCCCTCCCTGACACTTCCGCCCCCCCTTCCTGACATATTTACTCCCCTTCCTGATGCTTTCTCCCCTTCCTGACACTCTTCATCCCTTTCCCAACACTTTTCATCCAAATGTTGGCACTTTTGCAAATTCTAGAATAGAATAAATATTTTCTACCTTTATTTCCCTCTAAAGAAGAAAGTATGAAAGAAAAGGGGCGTACCCAGCCTAGGAGGGCAGGGTGAGCAAAATATCAGAGATCAGAGTAGGGTTGAGAAATTAGAGAAACCTGAGATATCTGAGTTCCAAGGAATCAATTTACATACATTCACATTCTCATATTAGCCTTCTTAGAATTCGTAATTGTTTAAACTAGACTTATATCTACATACTTCTATCTATCTATACTTATTCACGTTAAACTAGACTTATATCTACATACTTCTATCCATCTATACTTATTCACGTTAAACTAGACTGATATCTACATAATTCTGTCTATCTATACTTATTCACGTTAAACTAGACTTATATCTACATACTTCTATCCATCTATACGTATTCACGTTAAACTAGACTTATATCTACATACTTCTATCAATCTAGACTTATTCACGTTAAACTAGACTTATATCTACATACTTCTATCTATCTAGACTTATTCACGTTAAACTAGACTTATATCTACATACTTCTATCCATCTATACTTATTCACGTTAAACTAGACCTATATCTACATACTTTTATCTATCTATGTTTAGGTATTTAGATTAGGTTTTTAATAAGATTAAACCTAGTTTTTATAATACCAGAGAGAGAAATGGTATTAAAACGATGTTGCTCCGTGAAGCATGACATATGGATAGACGTGTGTAATTCAAGGCAGGTAAAACCATAGATTTCTCCGGGTATTAGCAACAGTAGTATCTCTACAACCTATCAGAGATATTAATATAGATACTAGTTACGCAAAGCTTATTATCACATGAAATCCATAATGTACCCCAAAACATCATTGTGAAGTGAAAAGTGCTTTATCAGAAAATGAAAAAGCATAAAAAATATTCCGTAAAAATAGCTATAACTATAAAAAAAACCTTTGAAAGGTTGTCGAAATGATTGGATTAAAAAGAACCGGAGTTCAAACAGGAGGACTAGTTCTTCTCTTCCTTCTCACGTTAATATACATTTCTCCCGTTAACATTATAAATCCTACCCTGGAATCAAATCTAAGTAAAGATTCAAATACAACCATTGTAAGATTTAAATTAGAACACTGTAACTGTGAGCGAACCCTGGAGATATTTAAAAATGAAAATGAACCCCTGTTCAACTCTACAACCTGTGGTATGGACGCATTCCGACGTGGTTCTCATCAACGAACTATCGGGTTCTCATTCTACGGAGATCCAAGGACTCCTAGGCACAAGTCCAAACAGTACTTTCAGGGTATATCAGAGAACCTGAACCTCCTTCCAAGGTTCTATCCAGGTTGGACTATGAGACTGTATTATGATCTAGCTCCTAATGATCCTCTGCTGGTAGATCTGTGTTCCCTGGCCTGTAAGGACTCGAACCTGGATCTCTGCTACGTGAAGAATCTACCCGGAGTACCGATGAAAGATGCTACAAAGGTTTTTGCAATGAACTGGAGATTCTTTCCAACCCTTGATCCTCAGGTTAGAAACTGGCCTAAATAATATCAAGGTTTTCTCAACCATGCATTTTCACTTTTTTTAAATTTGGTTTTAGTTTTAAAATTACATTTTGTCACTAGCCTCCACGCATGATTCTTCTATCTATATTATTTCTTTACAGAGTGAATCTGAAACCCGACTTGTTTTTAAGATTTGTATTAAAAATGGGTTTATATGGCAATAATTTTCAAAACGTTAAATAAAGGGACTGTAAGCGTAATTTTAAGTGACCTTCTAGTTAAAAATAAACAGCCCCGATACACAACGGTACCCTTGTTACCGTGGACTGAATTTGATCATCGAGGACAGAGAACTTATTGTAAATATATCTTAAATGCTGTGTAAAAAGCCGTAATACTGGAGTTAACGCTAGGGTACTGTGTGAACTCAATGCGGATGACGTCACATTTATTTCTGAAAAACAAATATTTTATGTCCACAGCGGTTTTCAACAATTCAAATGTGAATATTTATATGCTGCCAGTTCTAGAAGGTTTAAAGGTTTAAAGGGTACCGTTGTGAATCGAGTCATCGTTGCAAAAAGAGTCACTTAAAATCACGCTTACAGTCCCTTTAAACTGTTCTAATTATTTAGGGTTCACTCTGTAAATTCACCTAAGCACACAAAGCACAATCATATATGTTAATTTTTTGTAGTATTATTCCTAAGGACGGACGAATTTATTTCTCCAGGTTGAAATCCATCTTTCTCGGGACGCAGATTCAGCTGTCTCCGGTAGAGAGAGTTCAGCTGTCCAGGACTGGTTGAAGACAAACAAATCTTTTCATTTCCTCCGGGATCACCCGGACCAGGGAACCTATATCCTGGGAGGAGGTTGGGGATGGAGAGCCACGCCATTAACTCGTAAGGCGTGGTCTCAGGCGTGGAAAGCAGCTCTAAAGGATCCTCTAAGTTGGGCTGGGAGGAGGGAGGTGGGCCCAGATCAAACCTGGCTTACAAGGTACAACAAGATCAATTATAAGGAAATAAAGATATTTTCTCATCCCTATATATCTTTGCAACCTTGGATATTTAAAACTTAGATTATTTGATCTAACAGAATTCATTGTTTGAAAATTGTAAGGTCTACAACATTGGGTTGCAAAGATAAGGAGATTAGGAAATCTTAGTTTGTGACACATGGAAGAGTTTGACAAAAGATATCCTAAACAGCTGACAGACGAAATAGATATCCTAAACAGCTGACAGACGAAATAGATATCCTAAACAGCTGACAGACGAAATAATTTTTGCATAAAAATATATTTCTCTCAGAAGAAATATTTGCTTTTGATTAGAGGAAGCCGGAATGTATAGATCTAAATCCTAACAAACAAATATATTATTCGGGACAGAAAATTTGTTTAGAAACACTCTGAATTTCTCCAGATCTCTATCCACGACATCCTTACTGTTATGATTTAAAATTTAGGTTCGTTTGGCGCTGGGGAAAGAAGGACGCAATATCTCATGATTCATATCTTTGCAAAAAGTATCCGGGTACATCACCCTTCCCAACCCGACGACTGGAGGAACCAAACAATTTCTTTGGTTCAGTTACATCCCTGAACGAAACACTATTGTTCGAGTGTCCAGAGAAATGTAGACCGAAAGATCATAAAGAATGGATTTACTGTTAACAAAATAAATATTCCTTCTGCGCTGTGAGAAGCAAATAAACAGTGTATTTGGAGCTTGATATGAGCTCAGGAGTAAAAAATTATATAGAATTCAGACATGTGAAAAAAAACCACGCCATTTCATGAAAATCAAATTGTCAATATATAATCAAAAATATTCGGGACTGAATAATAACAATTGTATCGAAATATACCCCAAAACAGACTATTTGCGTTTTTTTAAAGTTTGATAAGATTTTTTATTTTTAAATAGAAAAACAGTATTTTGAATAAACCTCAAAAATATTATTATAAATATTCCAAGATATTGTAATAGAGAAACCACAATTTAAAATATACAGTTTTCAAAACTATAAACATGGACAGCTTATACTAATCTTACGCTTTTAAGGGTACCGGTGTAATTGGGCCTTGTCATCTTTGCATGGAGGGTCACTTGAAATTACGCTTTTAACAAAGTAATTAGGATAAGGGTGGTTCTGAATTTTGATCCCGGATATAATTAATTTCACTAATTTACTATTTATGTTCTATTTTGTAAAAAGTCATTTCTTATTATCATTCTTGCACTGCATAGGGCACATGCACAATAATACATAATAATAATAATCTATGAATATGAGGGTTATTCATGAAAGATGAGACTGTGGTCCAGATTTTATTTATGATTCTTTATAACAGACGAAGAATTTTTAATTTCTTTGTCACATCATGTTCAAGCCTTTGCGAGATTGTTTTTAATATTTATTTCGGTACGGGGTTTTTAATTTGTAGGTTGTCGTTTCAGTCTTCTTATCGTTTCATGGACATCCTTACACGTATATACGTAGCCACACTGTAAAATTATCGTTCCATGGACATCCTTACACGTATATACCTAGCTACACTTTAAAAGTATCGTTCTATGGACGTATATACGTGTAAGGATGTCCATAGAACGATAATTTTACAGTGTAGCTACGTATGTAAGTTTAAGGATGTCCAAAGAACGATAATTTTACAGTGTAGCTACGTATACACGTGTAAGGATGTACATGTAACGATAATTTTACAGTGTAGCTACGTATATAAGTGTAAAGATGTCCATAAAACGATAAATTTACAGTGTGGCTACGAATATACGTGTAAGGATGTCCATAGAACGATACTTTTACAATGTAGATACGTATATACGTAGAAGGATGTAGCTATACACTGTAAAATTATCGTTCTATGGACATCCTTAAACGTACATACGTAGCCACACTGTAAAATTATCGTCCCATGGACATCCTTACACGTATATACATAGCCACACTGTAAAATTATCGTTCTATGGACATCTTTACACTTATATACGTGGCTACACTGTAAAATTATCGTTACATGTACATCCTTACACGTGTATACGTAGCTACACTGTAAAATTATCGTTCGTACTCTAGGTTGGCCTGTATCCTACTCTGGGTTGGCCTGTATCTATTCTCTAGGTTGACCTTACCTGTATCATACTCTAGGTTGACCTGTATCCTACTCTAGGTTGACCTGTATCCTACTCTAGGTTGACCTGTATCCTACTTTAGGTTAACCTGTATCCTACTCTTGGTTGACCTGTATCTCTACTCTAGGTTGACCTGTATCTTACTCTAGGTTGACCTGTTTTCTACTCTAGGTTGACCTGTATCCTACTCTTGGTTGACCTGTATCCTACTCTAGGTTGACCTGTATCTCTACTCTAGGTTGACCTGTATTCTACTCTAGGTTAACCTGTATCCTACTCTAGGTTAACCTGTATCCTACTCTAGGTTGACCTGCATCTCTACTCCAGGTTGACCTGTATCCTACTCTAGGTTGACCTGTATCCTACTCTAGATGGACCTGTATTCTACTCTAGGCTGACCTGTATCCTACTCTTGGTTGACCTGTATCCTACAATAGTTTGACCTGTATCCTACTCTAGATTGACCCATATCCTACTCTAGGTTGACCTGTATCCTACTCTGGATTGACCCATATCCAACTCTAGGTTGACCTGTATCTCTAATCTAGGTTAACCTGTATCATACTCTAGATTGACCTGTATCCTACTATAGGTTGACATGTATTCTACTCTAGGTTAACCTGTATCTCTAATCTAGGTTAACCTGTATCATACTCTAGGTTAACCTGTATCTCTACTCTAGGTTGACCTGTATCCTACACTAGGTGGACCTGTATCTTACTCTAGGTTGACCTGTTTCTCTACTCTAGTTTGACCTGTATCATACTCTAGGTTTACCTGTATCCTACTCTAGATTAACCTGTATCCTACTCTAGGTTGACCTGTATCTCTACTCTAGGTTGACCTGTATCCTACTCTAGGTTGACCTGTATCCTACTCTTGGTTGACCTGTATCCTACTCTAGGTTGACCTGTATCCTACTCTTGGTTGACCTGTATCCTACACTAGGTTGACCTGTATCCTACACTAGGTTGACCTGTTTTCTACTCTAGATGGACCTGTATTCTACTCTAGGGTGACCTGTATCCTACTCTAGGTTAACCTGTATCCTACAATAGTTTGATCTGTATCCTACTCTAGGTTGACCCATATCCTACTCTAGGTTGACCTGTATCTCTAATCTAGGTTAACCTGTATCATACTCTAGGTTAACCTGTATCCTACTCTAGGTTGACCTGTATCATACTCTAGGTTTACCTGTATCTTACTCTAGGTTGACCTACATCCTAATCTTGGTTACCTGCATCCTACTCTTGGTTGACCAGTATCCTACTCTAGGTTGAACTGACCTGTATCCTACTCAAGGTTTACCTGTATCCTACTCTAGGATGACCTACATCCTACTCTTGGTTGACCTGTATCCTACTTTAGGTTGACCTGTATCCTATTCTAGGTTGACCTGTATGCTAGTCGTGACCTGGACAGTAGGTTTACAAGTAGAGAAGAGGCAGCCGTAAAGGAGTGGATGGAGTTGGGTCAACCTATTCATTCTATGCGGGATCATCCGGCTCATACTACACCCTTCCTGGGAGCAGCTTGGGGGGCCAGGATAGATACAGATAATATCAGGTATTTATCAGTCCTAGATCTCAGTTAAACAAGCTTATATAACATATTTTTTTTATGGTTAACTTGAAAGGTCTATTAAAATATATGTATGTGAAACATCACTGTTCAACTTATTTTATAGTTAGTGTATATCTTACATGCTCTCGCCTTGATTAACTATCTTTATGGTTACAGAACATCTAGTTTAACTAATTTTGTTTTCAAGTTTAAAATGTTTTATCTATTGTTTTCCAACTATATTTTTCTTAGGCATAAGTGGGTTCGATCTTGGGAGAAGATATTAAAGGATCCTGAAACCTTTGCGGAGAGGAATATGACGGGTCCAGATCAAACTATTCTTGCAAGGTTCTGTATCTTATTCATCTTCGTATCATTAAAGGTTCTGGATTTAGAAATAATTTCATCTGAAAAACTACAATTTTTGTTTATATTTAATTGTCATATTTTAGAAAGACTCAGTTCAAAATTAAGATTTTTTATATTTTCTATTGTGCAACACGTGTCCTAAGAAAAGCATTTTTTTGATTCATTGCAAATGTTTTTCCCCCTCGGATTGAAATAAAATAAAATAAAATTCCATGCTTTTTGTTTTATGTTCCTTTTATCAAGAAATATGAATGATATTATGTTTAGATATATCTGGGAGTGGGGTCGTCATATGTCTGTTCAGCACGACGCGTACACGTGTCACAAGTTCTCAAACACCATAGGCTGGCCCACACAGCGACTCAAAGGAAGCAATAATTTTGTCGCCGCTGTCGTCGGAGATGCCGGAGGACTTTGGCGAAAATGTCCGAAAAAGTGTCGACGCAAGGGACACTTGGACTGGGAACACTGCTGATTAAATTGTAGTACTTGAAATATGAAAACAATAAGTTCATAAACCAATGTTGTAAACTAAGGTTGGTTACTCACGATGCGCTCCAATGTACGATAAATGTCGTCTCCTGCGATAGATAGATAAAAACCTTATATGGCGTCACTAATTACAGAGGTGACTTGAGAGTGACGTCATATAAGGATTTTACCTATCTATCTCAGGAGACGACATTTTTTAGCACATCAAGAGTAACCAACCTTGCCATAAACACAAATACTGAAAAATGCTGTAATCTTCTTTACAGGTTCTGTCGTCTTCACTTCAAGGGCCCCTCCATGGTAAGAGGGACATGCCTGATTCCCAACAGTACCCTTTAAACCTTTAGTTAAGCAATGATGTGAAATATAACATCGTTTTTTTATTCGAGAAGTCTGATAAATTCTACATCGTTTTCCTGCAGCATAGAGAAACAACATTTGTAAAAGTATCCGGAACAGTACCGTTATTAAATAAAACATGTTTTACAACAAGATAAATGAAAAAAAAATTAAAGTGATTTAAATCTCGAAATCTGAAATCTTTGATTAAGTTTTATTTAATCTTGTAATTAATATGTTTAAAAAATGTAGGAAAATGTGATGAAAACTTTCTCAGACTCAGACTGAACAATTTAGTTCTTTATCTTATCATGCACCCTAAACTGCAGCTGTAACTTGTATGAGCTTAATTTAAAGAAAACTAAGAGCTTAGTCTGGCATTTTAAAATTCATATAAAGGAACTGATTAATTGCCTCAACCTCTAATTTTATAACCCTAAATCTTTGTAACCTGGTAATATGTTCCTAAGATGACTGTAACCGAAACGGTGACTGTATAGGCAACAAAATAGAATTTACAGATAAAAATTATTTTAAATGAATATAGATGGTACAGGGATACCCACAAGGCATCGATACTTATTTATTTTCATGTATCAACGTTTCAAAGATTATATTTTAGGTAGGAGTACGAATTTAACCATAAGAAATCATAGATGTTTGAAACATAAAAGTCTCAGTCTGTGTGGGAAACCCTTCATCTACTTTCTGTAAATCAAATAAGAAAACAACTGCTATTATGCTCCATAATGTTAATTTGATTTATATAAGCATCTTATTAGATTGAAATGTAAATAAATGATTCAGAAATCTTTACTTTCTCTGAGTTATAAAACACGCAACCTATCATTGCTTTTCCAGTAAGTTAGAATTCAATATGTTTCAAAATTCTCATTTTTTTTACTAGGATTTATTTCTTGATTTTCCACCCTGTAAAGGAATTGAGTGTTTGACACAAATTTTCTAATCCCTATATCTTTGCAAACTAATTGTGTAAACCTTTGATAATCTAAAATTAGATTATTTTATTTAACAGAATTCTTATTTTTAAATATGTTAGGTCTACGGCATTGGGTTGCAAAATTTTGGGGATAGAAAATCAGAGTTTGTGGCAAAGACTCAATTCCTTTGATGGACTGTTTTACCCAAGGAATGTACATTGAACTGAACCCCCTAAATTTAAATTAATTAGTTTGTTTACATTGATACCAACAATTTGAAGAAAAATGCATCGTAGGTTTCTAGTGTAAATTCTATCGTTAAAAGAAATTAAGTTGGATTATCTTGATTACTCAAATCTACAATTTATGTATAATAGAAATGTATTGCACAGGGTTATATGAAGGACGAATTGATACCCACTTATATTCTCCATATCCTGTAGGGTGGAGCAGGGTTTATCCTGGAGGGTGGAGTAAGGTTTATCCGTTGAATCATTAGATTGATTAAGGTCAGGAGGATATCAGGGTGAAGGTGGATGGATTTCTGAAGGGGGAGAAATTTGTCAAATTTGGATAAAAATATAACAGTGCATGGAGGGGGTGGGAGGGGAGGGGATAAAATCTTGAGTATCAACAAATTGAAGAAGCATTGAAAACTTACCCTTGTTTCTTTTCTAAATGAATTGAGTCTTTTCCACAAACTCAAATGATATAATACCTATATCATTGAAATCTGTTTATGTAGACTTTTGATATTTCAAACTTAAATTAAATTATCTAGTAGAATTTATAGTTTGAAATATCTAAGGTCTGCGACGTTGGTTTGCAAAGATAGAGGGATTAGAAAATCATGGGCTGTGACAAAAACTTAACCCTATCCCCGCTGGGGTACTTGAAAACCAGGATACGCTGGGGGGGGGTCAATTTGACCCCCCCCCTCTAAATCCCATGTTTTATGTCCAAATATGACAAATGATACATCATTAGAAAGCTCTTGTGCTCTACTTTTAGAATCTGCAAAAAAATTTGCAAATTTGCGAAAATTGAATTTTTTATCGCAAAATCCAGTTTTATAGTAAAAATGTTTGCAAAAAAAAATTTGTCCAAAAAATGACAAATTATACATTTTTGAAAAGCCCTTGACCATGCCATTTCAAATATGCAAAAATTTTTGCAAAATTTTAAATAACCTGATTTTTAATCAAGAAAAACTAAAAATGTGCAAATTTCCTTTGACAGGGTTTTTTGCAAAAAATTTGCAATTTTTTTTTCGCAAAACTTGTGCAATCCGTCTCCTTATGTCATAGGCTTTCCAAAAAGCTAAATTTTATCAAAATCTGACAAGTGAAAGTGGGTCAAAACAAAGATTTAGTTTGCTACAGGCAAAAGCAGTCATTAAGGCAGTGTGCCTGAGGACTCAGGCAGTTAGTATTAAAGCCCGGTTTTAGGCCTAAAGGGAGGGCTTTGGGTATGTAAGAAAAGTCAGAAAATTTCAACAGCCTCAGACCAATACTTTTTGAGTTATGTAGAAAAACTACAGGGGGGGGGTCAAATTGACCCCCCCCCCAGCGGGAATAGGGTTAACTCCTTTAAAATAAATTTCTTTTAAACTTCAGATGTGAAAAGACCCCCATGTGAACTCGTGAGTGTATCCAGGAATATAGGAAACTGAATAGAAACAGAACTAATGGCATAATTACCTGATTGTATCAGACACAGTAATTTTAATCCAATGTCAAATTTAATTCTATCAAATTCCTAAGATATTTCAAACGATTGTGAATTTCTGGAACAAATTTTGGTGCTGAAGCCGTACAAATTAATGATACTGAGTTTATTTTATGGGATCAGAAAAATCGAAACAAACTTTTTCAAATATCCAAATATTATTTAGAATAAAAATCTATCCTTTAATCATTAAAAATGGTTTTCCCTGGTTTTCCCTAGTTCTTCTGGTTCTTCTGGTTCTCCAATGTTAAACCTGGTTCTCCTGGTTCTCCCTGGTTCTCCCTGGATCTCCTAGTTCTCTCTGGATCTCCTGGTTCTCCTGGATCTCCTGGTTCTCCTGGATCTCCTGGTTCTCCTGGTTCTCCATAGTTCTCCCTGGTTCTTCCCGTGGTTCTCCCTGGTTCTCATGGTTCTCCTGGTTCTCCTTGGATCTCCTGGTTCTCCTGGTTCTCCATAGTTCTCCCTGGTTCTCTCCCTGGTTCTCCCTGGTTCTCATGGTTCTCCTGGTTCCCCATAGTTATCCCTGGTTCTCCCTGGAAATCCAGGTTCTCCATGGTTCTCCCTAGTTCTCCCTGATTCTCCCTGGCTCTTCCTGGTTCTCCCTGGTTCTCCTGGTTCTCCTAATTCTCCCTGGTTCTCCCTGGTTCTTCCTGGTTCTCCCTAGTTCTCCCTAGTTCTCCCTGGTTCTCCTAATTTCTGGAATAGTATGAATATTAAGTATGCAAATCAAAGTATGAATATTATACTGCACGACTTAATATTAAACTAATCCTTGATTTTAAATTAGTTTAGACGTTTCATATCCTTAGGGAAATGAAATTTAGTTGATATACAGGGTTACACACAAAGAAATTCACTTTATGTGAATCGGGCATGCCATTTAAGCATTTAGTGTAACTTGAAACTATCCTTACAGTTTCTCTAAGGTCCTTCCTCTACGGAAATGTTTGTGAATAAAACCTTCATTTCACTTTTTTATTTATGTGAATCTTGTGGTCTTAAACGTTTATTTACATATATATATATATATATATATATATTTCTTTGATGTTAAATATGTATATTCATGAAATAAACAAT
>NW_019396358.1:323207-409788 GCF_000591075.1 Eurytemora carolleeae | reverse complement strand
CATCCTTTCATCTCTATTATTCATCCTTTCTTCTATAACCTCCATCCTTTCATCTCTATTATTCATCCTTTCCTCTTTAACCTCCATCCTTTCATCTCTATTAATCATTCTTTCTTCTTTAACCTTCATCCTTTCATCTCTATTATTCATCCTTTCCTCTTTAACCTTCATCCTTTCATCTCTATTATTCATCCTTTCTTCTCTTTTATCCATCATTTCTTTTCTAGTATCTCCTAAGTATCCATCTCTTTCTTCATCATTTTTCTTTCGGTTTTCATTCTTTATTATCCAAAATCCTTTATTTTCTCCACTATCCATCCTTTCGATTAAGTTGTCACAGAAATCTCATTAACTACGGGTAACCCTGTATCCAACTCAATATCTGATAGTTTTCAACCTTGATTTATCAGGTCAATAGTCACGTAGGAATAAATACGTAATTTCTAAGGAATCTAGGAAATGTTTACAATTCTACCAATGTATAAATAATAAATGTTGCCTATCAATAACGCCCATTTTAAAAGTTTTACAAATATCTTGGTTATATTTATACTCATATACAATATACATATTATTATAGAAACTTTGTGAAATCTTTATTGTAAATATTAAGGGTTTGTTATATCCATTTGTTTAATTCTTTAACTTTATAACAGATGTTCCGAAATTGGACTGTAAAGAATTTCCATCAACATAACCTGTCAAAACCATGAACTTCGAAATCCGATTAAAGTTTTAAAGTCTTATCCTCATGTCTTAAAATTTAAAAAAATATATCGTCGGCCACCCATTTACTATAGCTTCGTTTTCCGCAATTAAGACATTTTATGCAATAAAATTTTCGGATTTAATGTATTTACTTCCTAAAATCCCTCAAATAAGAAAGTTCTAAAAATGCATAATCGCTAACGAACGTCATTAACAGTATTTTTAACATGCTATCAAATACTGTGATACGTGAATCACTATTGGATCCAAGAATATTTTTAATTTTTTTCATTTCATGGAAAAGAAATGTTTATACATTTTTTGTTTTTAAGGTTGGTCAATACTATTATCAGCAATGTAATGTGAAAATAAAACATTTTTCTATTAATAAAAATAAATTCTATTGGGTTTAACAGTTTTCCTATAGGAATACTTTATAGGTATACAAGAATCCTTAGTCTTAGGTTTCAGGTTCCAGGTTTTAGTTTTTAGATTTAAGGTATATAGTTCAGTGATTGTTTCTTGATTTCATTCTCAGTTTCAGATTCTGTGTTTCAGAATCTAAGAACTTAATATTTAGGTTCCAGTCCTGGTTTTATATTCCAGGTTTTAGATTCCAGACAAACCATGAGTCTAGGCCCAGACAAACCATGAATCCAGGGACTAGACAAACCATGAATCCAGGGACTAGACTAATCATGAATTCAGGGGCCAAACAAACCATGAATTCGGGGCTCTGATAAACCACGAATCCAGGGTCCAGATAAACCATGAATCCAGGGCCAAGACTAATCATGAATTCAGGGGCCAAACAAACCATGAATCCGGGGCTCTGATAAACCATGAATCCAGGGACTAGACAAACCATGAATCCAGGGACTAGACTAATCATGAATTCAGGGGCCAAACAAACCATGAATTCGGGGCTCTGATAAACCATGAATCCAGGGTCCAGATAAACCATGAATCCAGGGCCAATGATAAACCATGAATCCAGGGCCCAGACAAACCATGAATCCGGGGCTCTGATAAACCATGAATCCAGGGTCCAGACAAACCACCCGGCTTCATGATGAACAGTGAGGGAGATTATCTAAGCAGAGAAACATACTAACAGTTGAACCCTGGTTACGGAACGGTTAAGAGCTCCGTCAACCATTATAATTAGTTTCAGGACATAACTCATATATTGTTAGAAATATTTTCCAATCGGTGGAACAACTGTGTTAATCACTTCAACAACAAGCAGTGAGTGCATGAGTGAGTATTTATAATAAAGGAATTGAGTTTTTGCTAAAAACTCTGATTTTCTAATCCCTAAATCTTTTCAATCTAATTGGAAAAACCTTTGATATTTCAAATTTAGGTTATCATATCTGATAGAAATCATAGCTTGAAAGATACAGAGATTAGAAAATTAGAGTTTGTGGTAAAGACTCAATACATTTCAAATAGTTTTCGAAATGTTTAACTTTCAAATATAATGAAAGATGTACAGTACGAAATAGTTTTACAAAAGAAAACTTATTCAGAGGAAGATGGCGCATTTAATTCCAACTTACCCGATGTTTATATTTTTTTTTAAACGTATATGAAAATAATATTTTGCTGTCGAGGGTCATTTATTTACATTAAAGTCGAGAGTAGATGATTTAATTTTTTTTGAGAGGCAAAGTTAATCAAAAGTTTTATATGTCACCAAGGCTCATTTTTCTTTATTTTAGAAAAAGGCTTACACAGTAAGTTTTTCTTAATTAAAATTCAAGACTTTCATGCTAAAAAACAAAGAAATTCAACAGCTGCCAAAACCAAGGAACTATATACGGGAACGCCCAACTGAGATATACGCAAATTGTGTTCTGTACTCTGAGGGAGGAATGTAAACAAACCCCGTGCCCCCCACAGAAGTTAAAGGGAAAGGACTAAAGCTCTGATGTGATATTACAATCCAACAAAAAAAACAATTTAATATATCAAGTTAGAGCGACTACTTATGATTTTTGACTTTCTGGTCAATGGAAAATACAATAGCAATATATTCTTATTCCACCCCTTGGGCCCTTTTCCCTCAAAAATGAGCGTTGCCCCTGAATTCTTTGTTTTGATCTCCCCCCACTGCAGTACACAGATTTGACGCATGAGATATGGCGGTTCCTGGTCTATTTACTTCTTGGACAAAACTATGTTTTTTTCTTTTTTATTTCCGTTTTATATAATACATTAAATATCCATAATTTTTATAGATAAAACACCCCCCGGCCACCTATGAGTGTCCACAAAAAATTCAGCCCAATCGGTCCAACCGTTTGGCCGGCTATACGCAATATATTGTTTTATTATATAGATTATATACAAAGTAGTAATCTCTGTTTGTTTTTATGTCCGATCATAACTCATGAACCCTTTGACCGATTTGCCTCAAATTTTAATTGGGGAACTTTAGAGAACCGGGACATATTCTTTGCTTAGTTTCTAAATTGAGATTATTGACTTGAATAGGGGAAAGTAGCTAAAATCGTAATTTAAGACCAAGGGTGGGTAAACGGCGAGAGTAACTATGATTACCCTGGGCAACGCTGGGTTCCCAAGCTAGTAAACATAAATAATTTACGCTTGTCTACACTCGTCTAACTAAAGAAGATAATCAACGATATTTAAAAATAATTGGAAACGAGAACAGTTGGTTTAATTTCTTATGTGTTATTTCTTAGTTTTCAAAACTCTTTTTTTACAATCTTGAATCTATAAAATACTAGACATTGTTATTATCTTGAGCTGGGAACTTTTGAGTGTCATAATCCCGATCGTTTGATCTCGATTTCCACATTGGGCACTTTTAACATGAGGATGAATGCTTATTTTCTACATTTCAGGTTTTGATCAAAGCTTCCTTTAATTCTTGACTGGGTACGATTACCATGCGGATTAAATCAATCTGCAGATTAATAGAATATCGATATCCACAATACAAGAGTTCTAAGTTTTGTGGATCTGCATTAAATAAATCTAATCCATATCTTAACTTTTAGAGGATCAAAAAGGTTTTAAATCACAAAATTTGTCAATTATTTTGAAGAGTTTTTGACTGAGTGCCGCGTAGTTAGCTTACGACTTTCCATTTTTTACATATAAATATATAAATTATGATCATTACACGCAAACTGCCCCTTTGGTAAAAGTAAATTCAACCTATATGAAGCATAAAGTCTGACCGTGTCAACCTTGTCCTTTTTCATAGAGCTAGGTACAGTATAAACTGGAACGGGAAAGGTTGACCCGGCTCGGAAATTCAAATGTACTGCATGATTATGATTATTATTCTTGTCATGTTTACTGTGGAGTCCAAATGTCAACTGTTGGGACGGTTAGAGGTTAATGGTTAATAAACTTTATATTTCCTAATTAAACATTTTTATTTTCTAAAAAAGTGCTCCTTAGTTCAAACAACATATGGATATAAATAGATAGATAGATATACGTATAAATAGATCGAAAGATAGACAGAAAGACAGATAGATAGATAGGTTCTATCATCAGGTATAATTTAGGTATTTCTGCAACAAGGCCACAATCATATTTGTCAAACATTAGAATAGATCAAAAAAAGAGGGTTGGACTTAAAATCTATCTTTAGTTTTAGTAGCAAAGGAACTGAGTCTTTGCCACATATTTTGATTTTAAAAACCTTACCAACCCTATGACGTATATATTTGATATTTCTGTTAAATTTGAAATATCATTAGGTTTCAAAGATATAGGGATTAGAAAATTTGAGTTAGTGAGAAGAACTCAATTCCTGAAAGGATGATGAAAAACTTGATTTCATAGTTATAGCACCTGGTTCAATGCAAAAAATCACATAAATCTGATGTTAAAAAATAACAACAAACTTCTACTTTTAATTTTCAGTTCTAGTTTTCGGTGTTTATGGTGAAAACTTGTGTTCAGGTTTAAGGATATTTTCTTGAGAAGATTCAGAGAAATTGGGAAAGTAATCTTTTGGTTTAAGTTTTGTTTTGTTTTTCTAGGTTTAGGTTTAGGTTTAGGTTTAGGTTTAGGTTTAGGTTTAGGTTTAGGTTTAGGATTAGGTTTAGGATTAGATTTAGGTTTAGGATTAGGTTTAGGTTTAGGATTAGATTTAGGTTTAGGATTAGATTTAGGTTCAGGGTTAGGTTTAGGATTATGTTCAGGTATAGGATTATGTTAAGGTTCATGCAATCTCTGGGTTAGACTTTATCATTTTTACTTTTACAATAATATTGTTAAATAAATAAACGTCCAGGTTAAATATCTCAAGGTGTGTAGATTCAAGTGTGCGAAACCAAAACTAATTATAGAAAAGCCTCAGATTATACTTCATCTCAGAGACAAATATACTATCTGAGCAACAAAAAAACAAAAACCTGACCTTTTGCACCAACCTGCGGTCAGGTTGGTTAGGCCGGTGCTATACTATGGACGAACTGTCAGGTTAGGCCGGTGCTATACTATGGACGAACTGTCAGGTTAGGCCGGTGCTATATTATAGACGATTCTGTCAGGTTAGGCCGGTGCTATATTATAGACGATTCTGTTCCCTCTCTATACCATCCCCAACCCATCCATTCGTCTCCTCTTCTTCCTTACATCGTGTCCTCCTCCCTCGCTTATATGGTGTGTAGTGTGTTAAGGAGATTATCTATATGATTATATCAGTCAATTTGTTAAGTATGAAACCCCCTGTATATAGTGTGGGATAAGGATACAAAAAATGTTTCCTGCTTAGGGTTCAAATTAGCACTGCTAGGAAGTAGGAACACTTATTAGAATTGCTGAGAAATTATTCCAAGAAGAACAGCAAAGAAACCGATCCAAGATTTAACACGGGGTGAGACTCATTTCCTCATTGTCTTGGTACAGGAATTGAGTGCTTGCCATGTACTCAAATTTTCGAATGCTATAACTTTGCAACCTGATTGTGTACACCTTTGATTTTTCAAACTTAGATTATTACCTCAAATTTTGTCATCCCTGTATCTTTTATCCCAATGTCGTAAACCTTTATTAAATATTTTAAATTACGAATTCTGTAAGATAAAATAGTCTAAGGTTAAAATATCAAAGAATTTTATCATAAAGTTGCAAAGATAAAGGAATTAGAAATCTAAATATGGAACTTTGTAAATAATTCTACTACTGTCATTAAACGATTGCTTTAATTTGCGTCCTTAAAAATCCAATATCATTTTGTAGAAATGCTCCAAAGAATTTAAGAACATAACTTCAGGGTTTATATTTTAGGTTTACCGAAGCATCTCCAGTTCCTGAGTGATCAGTCCCAAGTTTTGAAGGAACTAAACAGTGACCTAGATACTAATCCTATTACAGATCTATACACCAGCTATACCAGGCACCTGAAAACAGGTTTTAACAGAGATCAGTCCAGCAGGTCGACCTGGGACCAAGAGACTGACTCCAGCAAGGTTCTAAACACAAGACTTGATGTTGGAGGAAGAGAAACTAGAGATACATATCAACGGTTCCGAACCCAGCTCTTTACTCCACAAACCAAACATCAGGGGTTCAAACAACGAAACAATCGACATTTCAAACAAAATGGTAAGAGAATATAATTTTTCCTGGAACTCAAAAACTGTTATTTTTTAATAAAAATTTCCGAATTTTACTTTTTTAACTTTAGTCCACGGAGAAGAGAGAAGGGACGGAGCTGGCAGGAGGGGGAAGAGATTGTCTCTCTTGGACAGAATGAGAAACCTTCTCTACCCACCCGCCCCTAGAGAAGAGTATAGGAGACATCAAGACCAACAATTCCAGGTTATATGATGAACAGGCTGTAATGTGTATTGAGCAAGAATGTTTCAGAGAAAAAGAAAATTTTGATTTCTAGTATAATCAGTAGCGGGTAGATGTTCGTATATAACTTGGAGCAGATCTATATAAAACCTGTCAGATTTAAATATATCTATTTAAAATTTTTCTGTTTCAGGCTCCGGTGTTCCGTCTGGTCACTCATCCCCCCACTGTCAGATCCATCCCACACACACATAGAATCAGGGTTCAACCCAACCTTATCCAACCAAACATTCAGAAACATCATCAACCCAACCTACCTCCTCCAACTCTTCATCATCAACCCAACCTACCTCCTCCAACTCTTCATCATCAACCCAACCTACCCGCTTCAGCTTTTCTTCATCAAAAAAACCAACCCCCTCATACCTTCCATCATCAACCTAACCTACCCCCTCCCACAGTACATCAACCAAATCATCATAATCAACCACATACTAAACGCAACCACTTAAACAGTATTAAAACACAGTCTAACCAGGAAATAAAACATAAAAACCATGCATCGACCTTTCAAAACCCTTCCCATACTTACCAACCCCTCGAGTTCCAACCCTCTCAGACAGATGGAGAAAACACACAGTTTTTAGATTCGGATTTTGATCTAAAAGTTCAAAATCCGTCCGTGAGACAAGTATCTATAAATAGTTTCAGTTCTTCCACTGGAGGTTCAAGGTTCTATACAGAATCTACTGGAGCTGGAGAGCAGGCAGTAGTTCTAGATCTTGTCGGTACAACAGGGGGGTTTAATCCTCCTAATCCTGATGAGATTATTATCATCAGTAAACCTGAGAATGAGAATGAGAACGTATCTGATGATGTTGCGCGTTTTAAAGTTCTTGAGCCAATTATTTCCGTAAAATCTGAACCTATCATCCAGAAAGTTGAAGAAAATTTCAAAGATGATTTTGAACAAGATATGCCAGAGTACAAAGAGGATAAGGTTACATTCAGTACATATGAATCTCAGCAGCTTTTACAGAACCCGGAGCCGGAGCAAGAACCCATCCAGGAGATTATTGAATCAACAACTATTCTGCCAGTGGTAGAAGAAACTACTCCTTACATTAATACTTTCCGTCCTATCACACCCAAACAATATATCCCTAAATCATCAGCTCAGACTGAATCTAGAAATCCGATCTATCCTAGTCCTTCAAGGTCGGAGAATATCCAGGTTGCAGAAATTAAGAGCATGTCGAGGGAAGAGTTTGAGGAGAGTATAAACCAGGTTCTGGAGAAGGATCGTTATGTATCCGAGGGTTATGAAGAACTACTGGAGGAGAAGATTGCTGAAATACAGCGTCAAGCTGATCTACTAGAGGAGAAATACTGGGGTGGAAGGAAGGATTACGAAATATAGATTATATAACAGAGTCAAGACTAAGAAAACTCTCAACCTTCTCCTAATGTTGGATTTTAAAAACAATAATTAAAAATATGATTACTCAGATAAAGAAGAAAAGACATTGATACAAACATGCCTAGACGAACACAAGGGGTTTTAGTGTGTTTTCCCACGCGAGATATTGGAGACTTTAACGACATTTAATATTTGTAAAGACTAAGTGAAGGTTGAACACGGAGAAATTAACCAAACGTGACAAATCTCCGAAAGTACCAAAAATATCAAAATTATTACTAGTTTCATCATTTTAGACAAAAACGTTATCCTCTTCCCGCGCTCCTCCTTCTCTTCCATATTTATTTTTATTTATTTATTGTCGCGTGTGCCATTGTTTTCATTTAATAAGTAGTCGCACTAATGTCAAGGTTTATGTCACAGTTATTCTTATATTTTGCAAAAGTATGTACGGATAATTTTGCACGATGATATCCTTGGATTATGCAGAATATTTCTGAATATTTAGTCCTCTCATGCTGGTCCTAACCCTGGTGTAAGATTATCCTTTTCAATTTCCATTTTGGTCATTCAGTTTTTTCACCCGGAAAGGAATTGAGTCTTTGGCACAAACTCTGATTTCAATGCCCTACATTTTTGCAAACAAATGTCGTAGACCTTGGCTATTTCAAACTATGAATTCTGTTAGATCAAATAATCTAAGTTAGAAATATCAAACGTTTACACCATCAGTTTGCAAAGATATAGGGATAAGAAAATTTCAGTTTGTGACAAATCTAAGGCTTAATTTCCTTAGAAAAACTTTTTACGGTTTTTTTACATTCCTTAACTTTTCCAGGGAAATCAGTGTTTAGATTAAATAAATGTAATTAAGGTTTTTTTTGTTTGTATCAAAATGACTTTAAAAAACTAGTTACAATTTTTATTATTATTGTAATCTCAAACTTGTTGTTGTCACCTTGTTTAGTCCTTGTACTAGTCTCTTATACACAAATTATGTTATCATGCTAAATCTAATAAATAGGGTTTAAAAAATATTTTTTTTTTATTAAATATTTTTTTTTTTACGTTTAATGGTTTACTTCGCAAAGATAACTGGTAACGGCTTGTTTAATTTACTCCTTCTATAATCTATATGCTAGTTCAGAAATCTTACAAATAAACTTAAAACTTAAAACTTAAAACCTCGGCCATAGATTTCATAAAATTCAAAATCAACGATTCACTCTTCTCAAACTC
Source organism: Eurytemora carolleeae (assembly GCF_000591075.1). NCBI lineage: Eukaryota > Metazoa > Arthropoda > Copepoda > Calanoida > Temoridae > Eurytemora > Eurytemora carolleeae. The sequence continues at coordinate 400,628 of NW_019396358.1, read as the reverse complement.
TAATTTCTGATCCCTCTATCTTTGTAACACGTTGATGTAAACCTTTTGTATTAAAAACTATGTGTTCTGGCAGAATTAAAATTTTGGAATAACAGATTTAAGGATTGGAAAATTAGAGTCTGAGGCGAGTTTTCAATAATTACCAGAATTGTTAAACTCTTAACCAGTAGTTGAACCTTATTTAAGGAATTCAACCCTATTCATAAAGTTTCAACTCAGTTAAGTGTCATCACTGAGAGTTAATAAAATATGTAAATCACAAAAGTGTGTATTTATTATATATACAGGTTGACCCACCAAGGATTACACTGCAAAGACGACCCAAAACTCTAAAAATATGACGATTTGAGGCTTGAATTTTGGTTTTTACATTCAAGTAATTATTTTGATGGTTTACTAAATTATTAAGCACATAATAAGCCAGTTTTGGCCTACAAGGAAACCTGAATGCAAGAAAACGGACTAAACAAATTCCGCAAAATCGTCTCTGAAGTCTCATCCTTTGTGGGTAACCCTGTATACAAATATTAATTGCTTTTTGCACATTTGTGGTCGATTGACTTTCCTTTCGCGCAAATCCGTCCATATATATATATATATATATATATACTATATTCATTTACGAGGTGTTACTGAAAAAAAAACAGTAATTGAAATCATAGATTTAATTTCAACAAAATTGTCAAACGTAAACCTTTTATCATGTTCTTTGGCCAATAATATTCACGATTCACGTTTTGGAAAATACGGAAGAAACAATTTTTAAAAATCAACAATTTGTTGATCTATCTTGACACACCGTAAAAGGTGTTTGTTTGCACCATTAGATCGTAAATATCCATAAATCGGAAATCGATTGAAAACCAAGGCTCTGGCATTGATTACCCTTAAAACGTTGATTCAAAAAATCATAATGCAAGTTTTTTTACAACATTAGATCGGAAATATTTGGAATATATTTTCCGTGTCAAATCAACGAAAATCGTTTAAGAATTAAGGCTCTGGCGGTACCAATACCGTTATGTATACATACATATAAATTTAAAATTATAAACTTTTATTCCGTGTTAAAATTTAGGGGAGGGGGGTGGGGGCGCAGAGCGCCTTAAATTTTGATTTAAAACTCGCATACTCTCTGCGTGTTTCTGCATACTAAAGTTGACAAAGTATTGTTTAGTTTCAAGATAAGAAAAGATAAATATTTTTCCACAGGATGTAATAATTCATAATTCAAGATATATCTATCTATCTATCTATCTATCTATCTATCTATCATTCTATCTATCTATCTATCTATCTATATATCTATCTATATATCTATCTATCTATCTATCTATCTATCTATCTATCTATCTATCTATCTATCTATCTATCTATCTATTTATCTATCTATCAATTTTTCTATCTCTTATTATAAATTCGTAAAAACAATTTAAGCTGTAAAATTCCTAATTCTACCAGAGTTCAAAAAAGTTTTTTATTTTTTACATTTTGGCAAAATACAGATTATCATCTTAACAAGAAGAAGTAGAAGGAGAACTCCTCCGATTAGTTGAAGAACAATAACAACAGATCTAGGTAGACCTAACAGTGCAGCGTACCAATCAGATTCAAGAACACTAAAATAATAGAAATGTTGTTGGAAGGGATTGTAGACACAAGTGACTCTACATTTGTAGAGCAGACTGTCCGATTTACAACGATACTCTTTAAACGTCAATTTAAGTAATAATGAGGATGACTTTCTATTTAAAAAGTGTTAAATTCTGACAAATTCCTTTGTTAACTCTATCGAGAAAATTCGCAAGTCACTGTTTCATCATACATGTTGTAGAGAAATTACAATTGAAAGAAAAACAAGTGATATTTCATTCATATTTGATCAGATAGGTTTGAAGGGTACCGTTGTGAATCGGACATGCAACTCTATAAATAGAGGGTTACTTGAAATTACGTCTACACTCCAACTGAATATTACGATGTAGACATAAAATATTTCAAGAAAAATTGAAAATTATGAAGAATGTATTTCCTGATTATTTTTAGGCCTTTTCTACCTTTGTAGTTTATCATTGCTCTCTTTCCAGACAACTGGTATTGTATCAACAGGACTACTGGAGGATAAAGTTCTATCCGTCCTTCTCCGGAACCTTCGAACCTCAACCACCTTGCATTCCTTGCCCTGATCCCACTCTAAACAAACAGTCCTAGATCCTAGATCTGCTCCAGGAGGAAGCAGGACAGTTTCATTACTCTGGGCCCTGCAGGGAGAGACAAGGACGGAGAAAACCAAGGAATCAAAGGTTCCTACAAAAAATAAGATGCCATCATATTTGTAAAATGAATAAATCTTTTCCTGTAAGTAATCAAATACCTAAAAATACTCCGCACGAATGCTGAAAGTTTAAGATTAAAGTGATGACTGACTCCGAGTTGATTTGAACTTCTCCATCCCAGCTGCGGATATAGCTCTGGTTCTGGAACAGGGTTGATTCTATCCCTGATCCTTCTCTGAGAACTAGAGAGAACTTAACCCTGTCTCCAGATCTAGTTTCCTCAACGACAGAATGATCTCCTCCTGGAAAACACGAAATATCAAAATTTATCTATCATTTGTTTCTAGACATGAAAATAAGCCGGACCCAAAACACTTTCAGTTTTGAGTCATTCACGATGTAAAGATAAGGTTTAAAGGAAACTATGGATTTACTGTTTAGAAATACTGTAAGACGTTATTTCAAGTTACCTTCCATTTCTAGATAGGGTCGTCTGAATGAGATATCCATGATTTTATTTTTGAAAATTGATGATGTATTCTCTATAAATGTGACTGACGAATGTATGGTGTAGAAAGAATGGTAAAATTGTTAAACTATTAAAACGACAATATTCGTCACGTTTTTTTATCACATATTGGTTTAAATGGAATAAGCCGCGCCTGGGCCTCTTAAATATGAGGGATAACTTGAAATTACAAAGTGCAGTTTCTTTAATTTTCTACCTTTGAAAATAAGATTTGTTGGAGACCCTAACTCCAGCTCAGTATTAATTCCTTTAGTTTCAGCAACAAACTCCTGTCTCTCGCAATCCAGGGTTCGGATATGTATTCCTCGGTGTAGTACTCCAGGAGCAGGGTTGGAGATAATTCCGTCCTTATACTTTAGCCAACCTGGCAGAGCGGTATTCTCACCTCTCTCGGAGTTAAGATCTACCATCCTGTACAGTTTACAGTGTAAATATAGCTTTTTATCCATTTTTAAATAATAAGATGAGTTTTTGCCACAAATTCAAATTTTCTAACCCTTATATATTTTCAACTAGATGGTATAAATCTTTGAGATTTCTAACTTTGATTATTAGATCTAACAGTGATTATAGTTTTAAATATATAAGGTCTACGACATTGGAGTTGTAAAGATATAGGTATTAGAAAATGAGAGTTTGTGGCAAAGAATCAACTCCTTCCTTTGTAAGTTTGAAGTTTGAAAAGTTAGCATTCTTCCACTATGCTAAATCTGACCCTGACAGAAGATTTCGAATAGTTCGATAACAAAAGATTTGTTTGCTTAATTCAGGTCAAAATCTTCTATAAGAGTTACAAAGAAACCGATAACTAGCCACAAACGATGATTTTAAAATTAGGACATATTTTCAACGTGATAGCATCAACCTTGGATATTTCAAACTTTTACAATTTTATTTGGAATAATTTATAAATAGTGGGGTTTAGTTGAGAGTGTATAGCATTCTTGATTTTTGTTGAGCCATTTGGAAGCTAAAAAGCCGTAAGTGGTAAAAAAATATAAAACCAGCAAGAACCAGAAAACATTAGACACAGCTATGCTGTGAAAACAGACCCATTTCACTTAAAGAGACTGTAAAGAAAAAACAAATGGGGGTAAAGGCTGAAACCTAAGCATTTTAGGAGTTGATCGAGACCCATCTGTGTTTCTGTCTCGAGAAATTGATCAAAAAAAACTGTGTCAAATTTATACAAAAATCTATATACATAAAATTTTGTATAAAAATAGTAGGTTTAAACGGACCATATTCAGCAAATTCACAACCAATCTGAAAACAGAGGAGTCTAAGAATCATAGGTTTGCTCCTTTCATTATTTGAATTTAATCATTTTTCATTTTTAGTAAATATAATTGATAAATATAATGAATATCATGTGACCAGAACTCCCACCAAATGGTAGGGCAGTATCATTATCACGTGACTCGGACTGTATCACGTGACCAGTATACTGCACTGCCATTGGTTGGAGTTCTAGTCACGTGATACGGACGTATAAATAATATTATTTTATAAATCAAAAATTATGAAATTCAAATAATAATAGAAGCAAACCTAAGTTACTTAGGCTTCTCTGGGATATCGTCGTTTTCAGATCGGTTTCTTATTTGCTGAATATGATCCGTTGAAAACTACTGAGACAGGAACATCAGAAAGAACTCTTATAGCTCTCGATCAACTCCTAAAATGCTTAGGTTTTAGCCTATACCCCCTTTCATTTTTCCTTTACAGTCCCTTACGAAGTGTGTAATAAGTAGAATTTGTTGCTTTGTAACAACATCAGTATACACTTCATTATGGTTTCAATGTCGTCTTCCTCTTTCACAGTTTTTTGATTGTCTAACTGTATATATCATCAAATCTGATCTTAATATTCAAGAAGATTTTACAATCTGTATTTCTTGAACCTGAGTTTGTTCTCTGTATCAAGTATAAACCAGGATCCTGGAGAGAAGGTTGGTTCAGATTCGACCGAACTATAAACTAACATTTCCTCAGTATCTAAACATATATCTTATATAAAAGTTATTTAAAAAACTTGAATCGTTACATATCTCCAAAATATTCGAACATTTGATCAAAGGATTTGAGTCTTTGCCACAAACTCTGATATTATAATACTTTTATCTCTGCAACCCAATGTTGTAAACCTTTGATATTTCAAACTATTGATTGTGTTAGATCAAATAATCATAGTTTGAAATATTAAAGGTTCAAATAATTGGATTGCAAAGATATAGGTAGTACAAGTTTTGAGTTTGTGACAAAGACTCAATTCCTTTGGCATCGTTACACACAGCAACGCAATTTGTTCTACTATCTTCATGAACCCCCGACAACCAATTCTTAATGGTCCTCCTGGTCAAGGAGTCATTCAATAGGTTTCTTCTTACAACAAAATAGAAAAACATAAATCTGATTCAACAACATCTCTAATGTTTCTATTTATTTCAAACATTTTAGGCACTATTTTCCTTCGACCTTTTCCTGAGAACCAACCTGAAACTAGATGTTTGATCCTGACATGGTTTCCAATAGTTTTGAATGTTGTTGAGTGTGTTCTCTCTCCTCCTAGAGCTGAGAACTCCTCTATTGAGTACTCCAGTCTCACTGTAGGTACTCCCAGCTGTACAGCAGTACTCGGAGCAGAGGGAGTTAACCTGCAATTGTATTACATATTTGTTTTCTAGTACTTTTAGGTTTTAGAACTTTTAATGTAAACCATTTCTGAGACGCCAGAAAGGAATTGAGTCTTTGCCACAAACTCTGATTTTCTAATCGCTATTTCTTTAAAACCTAATGCCGTAGACCTTAGATACTTCAAACTAAAAATACTTTTAATTCAAAAAGTCTAAGTTAGAAATATCAAAGGATTAAACAATCAATTTGAGATTGTGGCAAAGACTCAATTCCTTTAAAACGGATGTGTCCACGAAGGACATGAATACCTAAAGTCTATTTTTCTAATCTTGCATCTGTTCTAAATGATGTTGGTGGTTTAAACTGGAAATCCTCGATTAGAAAAAGTTTGAATTTACAAGGTTTAGGAGCCATCAGGTTGAAAAATATATAAAAATTATAAAAAAGAGTTTGAGGTAAGTAAGCTGATGTTTTGGTTAACCACCTGAGTGTACAACAGGTACTGGAGGGGGTGTGCCTGGAGGCGTGGCACCCAGGGTTGATACTTGAGAAGGTGTAGCAGGTGGGACATCTACTCAGTTGGCAGGGGGCGTGGTCACATTGACAGTAACAAGACACACCCACTTCAGGGACACTAGGTTGGGTAATTATTAAATTATAGAGATAATAGAGGAGAATGGATGAAGGTTTTGATGAGAATGAGAATGAAAAAACTGAATAGTATGTAAAGTGAAGTATATTGAAAGAATGACAATGATGAGGTTGAAAATATTGTAAAAATGAAGACGATGATAATGAAGATATTGTAAGGATAAAGATGATGGTGATGATAAGAATTATGTAAAGATAAGAATATTGAAAGGATGATGATGATTAGAATAAGATTGAAAAAATATTGAGGATGAGAATGATGAAACATGAGAATATTTCAAGGCTGACAATGATGATGATTGATGAGGAGGATTACCTGAACTGGTAAGATGATATGACAGGATAATGATGAGAAACCTGGAGTAAATTTAACACTTTGCTAAACCAATACCTTGTCAACACATATTCTTCTCATCTCAACCTTTTCACGTGGTGTGGATTTTATGATGAAGTGAAAATTATAAAACCATAAAATATACATAAAAAGAAATATTAAAAAAATAAGTTTTCTCAAATAATAAAAATTCCAAATTTAAAACTGGGTTTTGTTGTTTTCATATTTTTTTTAAGTTTCGGCATAAGGTTCCTTGGAGAACATATTCTTAAGTAAATATTTCATATCTCCGTCTGAGACAACAGTGCACCAGCTGATATTAATTATGAAAATATAAATAAAGAATAATTTGTTTTATTGTTTATAATTAAACTGTGTCAGGGTTTGGTTCCTAATGTACGTATTATTCTCCAGTGAGAGAAGACAGACCGAGGTAGCAGGTTGGAGAGAGAAGGAGAGATGGGTTTCATTCCTCCACTTTTCTATCTTTTTATCCTCAAATATTCTAAACAGAAATATTTTTATATTTTCAAATCCTTATATCTTAGCATATAGCTTTGCAACCTGATGGCGAAGACCTTGGATATTTCATTTTATTAGCAGAATTAATAGTTTGAGAATATCAAAGGTCTACCACGCCAGAACTAGAAAATAGGATTTTGAGGAAAGTATTCAGATTTTCTTTGGCCTGTTGTTGAATCCTGCTAAACTAGTCAGATATTTTTCTCACAAATTATTATTCAATACATTAAAAAGTATAAATTAATGAAGACGACAAATATATAATTTGGATATGTTAAAGTTAAAGTTTGACCCTTTACGACAAATATTTAATTTGGAGATGTTAAAGTTAAAGTTTGACCCTTTACGAAAAATATATAATTTGGAGATGTTAAAGTTAAAGTTTGACCCTTTACGAAAAATATATAATTTGGAGATGTTAAAGTTAAAGTTTGACCCTTTACGACAAATATANGCATTCTTCCTGATACGTCCTCATTGGTTCACCATAAATACAGATTAGAAATGTACATTGTGCAATGACCTACAAAGATTGAACGTCTAATGAAGACATGAACCTCATGAAAAAATATCTTGTAACGAACGAAAGTGTACAGCTAATGGGAATCATAACTGTTGCAAATAATCCTTTTGGTGGCCACCCTTTGCAGTAAAAGATATATGATTTTAAGACTAGAAGACACTTTTGAAGTTTTCCAGTACGTGCTTAAGTTTCATAATAACTTAACTTTTCACATTTACATGTCCAACAGGGTTGATTTTTATGTCTCACTGTGGTTAGATTTTCTATCTTTATGTTTACATAATAATAAATTAACCTTGTGAAGATTTGTCAATATATGTCCCAGACCAGGGAAAACTTATCTCAAGGTTCTTGGATAAATATATTTAAAACTAAATCTATTTAAGTTAAAATAAAAATAAACATTCTTGTTAATTTCTCAAAATATTTTCATTGTTTGGATAATTTCATTTTTGAAGCGTATTAATTAAGGTCAAAGTTTTTGTATTTAAAATTTGGTTCCCCTCTGCACTATAATTACGGAGAACTGTTGTTCTATAAGGGGATAGATGTTGTATGAATGATAAGTACGGAGAACTGTTGTTCTATAAGAGAATGGATGTTGTATGAAAGATAGGTTACGGAGAACTGTTGTTCTATAAAAGTATTCAAAGGATTTGAGTCTTTGCCACAAACTCTGATATTCTAATCCTTTTATCTCTGCAACCCAATGTTGTAAACCTTTGATATTTCAAGCTATTGATTGTATTAGATCAAATAATCATAGTTTGAAATATTAAAGGTTCAAATAATTGGATTGCAAAGATATAGGTAGTACAAGTTTTGAGTTTGTGACAAAGACTCAATTCCTTTGGCATCGTTACACACAGCAACGCAATTTGTTCTACTATCTTCATGAATTGGAGAAGAAGGAGGGGGGATGGAGAAGAAGGAGAGGGGATGGAGAAGAAAGTGATGAGGGATGGATTTCCTTTCCTTACACCATCATGTCAAATTCTAACCTTAAGAAAATATAAATGCAAAAAATGTTATAAACGTTCATTCTTGGTTTGTTTTTTCCCCCTATATTTTAGCTTAATTTAATAAAAGCAAACTTTTACAGAATTCAGTTTAAAATCACAAATGTGGGAAGCTTTGAAAAGTCCAAACACCATAAAATTAAAAGTCTCAGAAAAACGACCACGGTTAGTGCACATTACATGTGTTATCGAACCCAGATTCCTCTCCCATCAAGGAGAATTGAAAAGAAGGAGGGGGCGATAGGGTTTCCGTACACTTTGCTGTGACGTTTTTGGACTGCTGAAGAACTAGTTTTTGCGTAACAACAATAACAAAGGCAGCCGATCTAAAGTAAACAAACATGAGTTAGTATACGGTGAATCTTCATCTAATGCCAGAGATGCGCCGGATGTCTGTTTATCATTTGTGTTATTGTTTACAATCTTTATTATTGTTGTTACGCAAAAACAGGTTCTACAGCAGTCCAAAAACGTCACAGCAAAGTGTACGGTAACCCTATTGCCCCCTCCTTCTATTCAATTCTCCTTGTCTCCCATAGGTTGTTTGATAATTCACCGTGAGATAATTTAAGATTTAACTTTTTCTAGAAATGTATTTAGTGGTTTGTTTGAACCTAATTGACGTCAACACGGCTGAACCGATTAACGATTGTGCCTAGATTTTCTTCAGGAACTCACAACACCCAATCGGGATGGCAGGCCAGGATTTAAAATTTTAACTTAGAACAAAAAAGATTTTTGAAAATTTTGGTAAATAATAGAAGAATTTGCAAAAAATGTTATTATTATTTTTGATTTTGTATAGATAATGTTTGCAGGCAAACCAAGAAAAATTAGAAATATGGACGCGAAGCGTTCTAAACGACTAGTTCTTTACAAGAGAGCCTATAGGTTGACCCTACTAGCGCTAGGGTCAGTGCAAGAATGCTTTAAAATTTCACACCTTTCATGTGTAAAGAATCCCCCTTAACAATACCCCCCCCCCCCTCCCTCTAGCTTGACGAGGGGATTTTTTCTTCATGTTTTCCCGCAAAAAATGTTACTTTGTAATCAGATTATCCCTGCTACTCAGTCTAGCAAAGTTTGTAAATAAAAATACTACAATGTACAATGTGAAGTGTACAGCATGAAGTGTACAGCGTGAAAATGCAGAACGGACATCGAAGAATTTTTTATTCGAAATTCAAACATTTTCGTTTATTTTTGATCCACAACCAACCTCAACTTTATTACTTTAATAGTTTTAAAAGATAAACAGACTTTAATTTTATGCAAACAAACACTCAGGAATAAATATTAATTTTTTGGAAACAATTACAAAAAATATATTTCGCATTACAATTATCAAGTGATACACTGCAAATTAGAAATGCAGCTTGCACATCTCAACTTTGCAATATTTTGCATCAATGATTTGGCACGGAATTTCATAATGCAATTTTTTGAAATGTTAAAATGTTTATTGTTTCTAACTTAATCTTATTTTTTTAAATTCTAAACTAGACATTTACAGTTAGATTTTATCCATTTTATACTTACCTCTAACTATCATTAAAATAACAGTTTATTTTGTCGCGTATACACTTTATAGATGGGTACAGCGAGTACAGCTTTAATGATAAATTGATTAAGGCATAGTTATCTAATTGTATAAATTATACACGTGGACAGTGTTAAAGAACTAAACAACAAATAAGCAAAATTAAATATAAATTTTACATAAAATCTTTTATCTAATGTTAAAAATAACTAAAAATAAACAAAATTCTACATATATCATTTAAATAATCATGAAAGTAATATTTTTCGAGAATTCATTCCGAGAAATGCTCTTGTTTTTCTACTCACCAAGCATCTAAATAAATGATAGTAATTGATCATATTTAAGTAATATATTTATATAAAATCTGGATGTGAGAGGAAAATGCAATAATGATTCTGTGCATTCGACTGTTCAATCATAAATTATATATCTTCTCTCATCTTCTTCCTTTTCCTGTCTCTTCAATATTTATCTTTTCCGCCACTATATCATATCCTTTGATCTTATTTACTTCCGTAGCCTTCTGCATCCTTCCTTATCCTTTATTCTTCCTCATTCTTCCTCATTCTTCCTCATCCTTCCTCATCCTTCCTCATCCTTCCTCATCCTTCCTCATCCTTCCTAATCCTTCCTCATTCTTCCTCATCCTTCCTCATCCTTCCTCATCCTTCCTCATCCTTCCTCATCCTTCCTCATCCTTCCTCATCCTTCCTCATCCTTCCTCATCCTTCCTCATCGTTCCTCATCCTTCCTCATCCTTCCTCATCCTTCCTCATCCTTCCTCATCCCTCTTCATTCTTCCTCATCCTTCCTCATCCTTCCTCATCCTTCCTCATCCTTCCTCATCCTTCCTCATCCTTCCTTATTCTTCCTCATCTTTCCTCATCGTTCCTAATCCTTTCTCATTCTTCCTCATTATTTCTAATTTTCCTCAGCCTTCCTCATACTTCCTCATCTTTCCTCATTCTTTCTCATCCTTCCTATCCTTCCTCATCCTTCCTCATCCTTCCTTATCCTTCCTCATCTTTCTTATTTTTCCTCATCCTTCCTTATTCTTCCTCATCCTTCCTTATTCTTCCTCATCCTTCCTCGTCCTTCCTCATCCTTCCTCGTCCTTTCTCATCTCTCCTATTCTTCCTCATCCTTCTTTTTTCTTCCTCATCTTTTCTCATTCTTCCTCATCCTTCTTCATTCTTTCTCATTTTTCCTCAGCCTTCCTAATCCTTCCTAATCCTTTTTAATATTTCCTAATCCTTCCTCATCCTTCCTCATCATTCTTCATTCTTTCTCATCCTTCCTCATCCTTCCTAATCTTTCCTAATCCTTTTTAATATTTCCAAATCCTTCCTGATACTTCACGCCTTTTAGATACATCCGCATTCTTCCTGATACGTCCTCATTGGTTCTGATACTTTCTGATCCTTCGTATTACTTTCTCATTTTTCAAAATACTTCTTAATATTTCTTAATACTCGATCTGTAACTTCCTGACTAGCTTTACTTCTTGTTTTCATCAATTAATAAAGTTAGAAACAAGCTGTGCGTAACTGAAATACAAACTATCATATGCAGTTTAGATGACAAACCAAAAATAAATAATACTCTTATTATAGAGTCATCCAACCTTATTTTTAATCTTTATTTCTTCCTATAACTCTTATCCCCCTCCCCCCACCCCCCTTCTTCATTCCTGACCCTTACATAGAATGTACGAATACAAATATATATAAAATGTGAAATGTGTTTGAAAAGCACTTGACGGGATTCCCTTCGCAGTTGGCGGATTTTACTCCAACTATTTTCACGGATTTCAAGTTTAAAATTCCCGCTTAAAGGTCCATGACAAGAATTTTACATGTTTTGAGTATTTTAAATTAAAGTTTCGTTTTATCCTTCCAGAGTTGGAGAAGTATTTACATTCTTTTGCAAATTCTTAGGACGGATCGTTTATCAGGAACTAGGAAACTACCTCACAAAGAAAAAGAAAATTGCACACAGGAAATCTGAAAAAAAAATCATTTAAAAGAAACATGTTAAAACTCCTTAGATCAGTAATCAGTACGCCGGTTGAATACAAGAACTATGGGGAATGCAGTTCAATCACTGGTTCAAGCTCAACTTGATTCTGGAAATTTTGGAAATTGCGGATTTCAAGGATTTCTTGAGGTTAAAGGGCGAATTTTTAAAAGCAGTAAATTAAAACAAAATTATAATCTAAATACTTAATAAGATGTTGTGCATTTAAAGACATATTTAGGGTGAATATTCATAACAGGTTTTAAAGTCATAATTATTATTCATGTGATTTACACAATCTCCATCGATTGAAGTGGGCCGAAGGAATTGAGTCTTTGCAACAAACTCAAATTTTCTAATCCCTATATCTTAGCAACCCGATACTGTAAACCTTTGATATTTTAATCTTGGCTTATTTTAATTAACAGAGTTCATAGTTTGAAATGTTGTAGGTCTACGACATAGGATTTCAAAGATAGAAAGATTAGAAAATCAGAGTTTGTGACAAAGACTTAATTCCTCTGAATCAGTGATTAAGAGAAATGGGTTGAGTAAAGAAACTAAACAATCGTCAAAATCTCAAATATTCTAATACCTACATCTTGGTAAACCGATGGCGAAAAATTTTAGTATTCTAAATTTGACTATATCTGTGGTTGCATAATTAATGATGAATTTTCAAAGGTCTCTGACATCAGGATGCAATGATCTAAGGATTAGACAATTTTAGTTTGGGGAGAGTAATTATTTCCCTTTCCAAATCAGAGCGATAAATGACAAGAATAAGATTAAATAATTTATATTTTCTCCTTGAAACACGTGAATATGTTTAGTTTTATCAGTAAACCTAATCTAACCCGGATATGAACTAAGATACTAAAACAAATCTGAAGATATGTAGAGAGCACATGACAAAATACATTTAAACAAGAACAATTTGTAAAGACAATATTCAAAAGGGACTGCAGACGTAATTTCAAAGACCACATATATTTCTTGAGAGGTGTTACAACGGTAGTATAATGATCAAGAATAAATGAACTATCAAGGTTTTAAACTTTACATGGCGTCTCTGAAGAATATTTAACAGTTTGGAAGCTAGAAAAACGAAAATATATTCTTCACTTCTGATCAGATAAAGTTGTAAAGGATGTGTCATGATTTGGGCAAATCCCTCATTAAATGTAGAGTCACTTAAAGGAATTGAGTTTTTGCCACAAACTCTGATTTTATAATTTCAATATCGTTGCAACCCAATGTCGCAGATCTTTAATATTTCACGCTATGAATGCTATTAGGTCAAATAATGTAAGTTTGAAATATCAAAGGTTTACACCATAAGGTTGCAAAGATATAGGTTTTACAAAAACTGAATTTGTTGCAAAGACTCAATTCCTTTACAACCAGTCTGGTTTGAGCTCTTTAACAAGTATAAATGACCAACCAAAAGCTCAACATTCGCGAGGGACCTGTCTTGTTTCAGTGGATTGGTAGGTACAGGGTGTCCCAAAAAACATGGGAATTCAGTGACGAATTTGATATCGTCTTTGTTATGAATTAGCATTGTAATACCTAATTTCAAAAGCCCTAATATTATTATGTCTGCTAGAGTTTATTTTATGAAAAGGGTAAAAGACTGCAAAGATGTGCCTATAATGTCTCCGCAAGATGAACAGTGAAGACGGACAAGTTTATTCTGTTTGTATACTGTAATTTTCTTGTTTTACAAAGTACAAGCGTATGCAATCAAAACATAAACAAACAAATTGTGAACATAGCAGACGAAACTCTTACAGATTACAGCCATAGAGAATAGAATATATAGAGAGGAATTAAAAGAATCTCTCGGTATGAATTTTTTCAGTCCCTTTCAGCCTGAAAGGGAGTTCATAGTGTACAAATCATGTAAATGTTCACAAATTATATGCAGTAGAGTACATTAATACAGTATGTTCCCTAGACTATTCATTTCAATTTCGAATTTTTTTAACTGTTAAATAAACTTTATAATGAATTAGGTGAATAAAAACATCATTTGATTTATAGTTATAACGGAAAATCATCGTTTGTAAAGTGGAAGGCATAGAGTATATGAGAAATGATCATTGGTCAATTATGAAACCAGCCTATTTCATAATTTGGGTTTCTTTTAACAATAATTTTAGATTTTCAATAAAATGATATTCCAGGGCCCAACAGGTTATATAGCACAAATATGTGAAGTACACCTGCAGTATGGAAACAGTACAACAAAATGGCCGTTTTACACTAATTTTTCTAGTAAATTCCTCTCTATATATTCTATTCTCTATGATTACAGCTTTCTCAGTAGGTATCACTATACTAAATCAAAGAATTATTTAAAAAGACGATCTCGAATTCGTCACAGAATTCCCATGTTTATTGGGACACCCTGTAGTATACGTATCTCGTCTGGATTTAAGAAATAATACAAAATATTGTTTGTATAAAAATATAAATAAAAAAAAATAAAAATCAGGGAAAACATTATTTTTAAGACTTAGCACCCTGAACTATAGAAATTTTAGTTCGTATCGAAAAACAACCATTTTCTGTGAAACTGAGCTTTCTTTTACGGGTCTATAAATTTTTGTAAAAAGACTTGAACCTTCTCGATGAAGAGAGAATTTTTGTCCAAAAAACTTTAAAGCAGTGCGAACCAAATTAACAGTGATATAAATAGTTAATTTCTCCTATGGGAAATAATTTCTTTTTAAAAGTTATCTAAAACGATTTATTATACGTATAATAAAACTGGTGTTGACAAAGAAATTTCCAGCTTTGAATTTTAGAATTTTGTAAATGTATTTAAGAATTTTTACCCCACGTACTCGTTCTTTTATTCTAACTAGAGTAATGAGAAAAAGATTGAAACACGAAACTAAGATTTAATGTAGATAATTCACACTCTTTCACCCCCTTCTATACACACCCTCATTCCATTGGAAATATTTACCCTACCCCTCCACCCCTTCTTCAATCCCATATCCCCTCCCCCTTCTCCCCTTCTCACTCTCCTCCCCCTCCTCCATTCCTGAACACAAGATCTGCTCTCTGTTTTTCCTTTCTTCTCCTTTGCACACCACCTGCTGTTATATTCCTTCTTCTCTTTTCTTTTATCCAAATGTCCAAAACATTATTTTTCGATTTAATCCCTTTCCATTTATATTTTTCTTCATGTTGACTTATTTTTAAAGCCTCTTTTATCCTAATTTTTCTTTTTTTAATTGTTTTCTCTCTCTCTCTCTTAGAAATGCAGCTTGCACATCTCAACTTTGCAATATTTTGCATCAATGATTTGGCACGGAATTTCATAATGCAATTTTTTGAAATGTTAAAATGTTTATTGTTTCTAACTTAATCTTATTTTTTTAAATTCTAAACTAGACATTTACAGTTAGANGGTTCAGGGACTACTACACCTTCTCCAGCTGGAGCACAGATTTCAACGCCCCCTTATTCTAGTGTTAGGGTTGTGTAGAGAAACAAACAGATGTAATTTCATGACAAATATTTCTTTTCTGAACTTCTGACACCTCTAACTGACACTAGATTCCTCATTCAGCCATTTCTTTCTTCCTATTTTGCTTCCTACTCTTCTTTTCCTATTCTGTTTCCTACTCCTCCACTCCTTTTCCATTCTGCAGTATTTTCTACTTCTCCACAAACTTTTCCTTTTCCTACTCCTTCCTTTTTTCCCTTTTAGGTTTCCTACTCCTTTCTTTTTTTCCTTATTTGTTTCCTACTGCTTTCTTCTTTTCCTTTGTAGTTTCCTACTTTTTTCTTTTTTTCCTAATTTGTTTCCTGCTCTTTTCTCCTTTTCCTTTTTAGTTTCCTGCTCCTTTCTTCTTTTCCTTTTTAGTTTCCTACTCCTTTCTTTTTTTCCTTTTTAGTTTTCTGCTCCTTTATTTTTTTCCTTATTTGTTTCCTAATCCTTTCTTCTTTTCCTTTTTAGTTTCCTGCTCCTTTCTTCATTCCTTTTTAACTTTCCTGCTCCTTTTTTCCTCTTTAGTTTCCTGCTCCTTTCTTTATTTCTTTTAGTTTCCTACTCATTTCTCCTTTTCCTTTTTAGTTTTCTGCTCCTTTCTTCTTTTTCTTTTTAGTTTCCTGCTCCTTTCTTTATTTCTTTTTAACTTTCCTGCTCCTTTTTTCCTCTTTAGTTTCCTGCTCCTTTCTTTATTTCTTTTAGTTTCCTACTCATTTCTCCTTTTACTTTTAGTTTTCTACTCCTCCTTTTTTTCCTTTTTAATTTCCTACTCCTTTCATTTTTTCTATTCATCCTTCTTCGGTTTCAATCGTTC
Source organism: Eurytemora carolleeae (assembly GCF_000591075.1). Classification (NCBI taxonomy): domain Eukaryota; kingdom Metazoa; phylum Arthropoda; class Copepoda; order Calanoida; family Temoridae; genus Eurytemora; species Eurytemora carolleeae. The sequence goes on along the minus strand of NW_019396358.1, from coordinate 384,256 downwards.
ATAACTCACTTATAGTTCTCTTCTTTTTAAAATCGTATTAATAAATAGCTTAGATAGGAAAAGTTTTGAGTTATTCCAAATCTTAAATTTGCAAATAGTCCCTTTCATAGCCGGAGGTTGCGGGGTTATAATTATATATATCATTATAACCCCGCAAACTTTACTTTTCGAACAAACTTAAACATAAATTATATATAATAAAAATATATATACTTCTTCAGTTAACTGAAAGGCAAAATGAAGAAAATTGTGCAATATAAAAACACAATAATAACAGAATATTAGGGATATCTCACTAATTTTCATATTCTGTTCGTAATTTCCTACAAAATTTTAGTCATTTCGAAACTAGCGAATAGTAAATAATTACATTACAATTATTGCGTCTGTTTTAAGTCTCAAGTTAAAATTATTTTTCTAGATGTTAGTTTCACTATTTCACATTTTGAAAAGCCCGGATTATGAAACTAACAAATCATAAGTCAACCTATAATTACAAACTTAATGATAGATTGATATATGAAAAAACCTGGAAAGTAAACAACGAAAGATAGATAGATAGATAGATTACAAGTTATTTTAGTTTTCAACATATAACAGTGTCGCAGTTTATGAGCTTCATCCAATCAGAACGAAACCAATTCAAGATATAATTTTCAAACTATTTGGATAAATAAAAACATCCAGCTGATCATAATTTCTAGATAATATTTGTTTCATGAACCTACAGGGTTACTCACAAAAAATAAGACTTGAGAGACAACTGGACTGAATTCTCTTAAACTATAAACTTCTTGCGTTCTTTCTCCAATCATTAATGAAACCAGAAAAAAAAGGTGTATTTAAGGAGGAAGACTAAATATAACATTAGGATCGTCATATTTAAAGAGTTTCAGGTCGTCTTTACATACTCCTTTGTGGGTAACCCAGGGAATAAGAATAAAGGGAAGGGAAATGGCACTGGTCTGGCATGAGAAAGCCAGTCGCACTGCTTTTCAGACGAGTTCGTTATTACACACGCACACTCTTTTGGTACAGACGCACAACATGACTATAGTCAAGGAAATTGCAGAACAATGTCGTAAATTATAATTAAGCTTGAATAACGAGTAGTTTATTCAAATCATAAACTTTAATCAAATTATATTCTTTGCCTGAAAATTTGGCTTATAGTGTTGACTTAAATATTTGAATAATATATTACATGTACTCGCCTAGACTGAACAAATACCGAGATTCCTATGTACTGTATATACCTACAGTACACGCCTTCGGTTCGTTATCACTTACACGTACATCACTTCAATCAAGAATGTAAGGCAAGGAAAGTTTATTGCGGCCGTGTATACTCTGCGTACATATTGAAACCAGTTCTCTTTGGGCGGAATTTGTAAACAAGAACAGATGCATCAGTGTTCGTTTAGTATCCGAGGAGGTAAAAAGCATTAAATTTTGAAAATTTTGATAATTCACATAATAGTTTCCTATGACCAGAATATTTCATCGATTTTTTATGTGAAAGATGGATCCCATTTCAGGCTTCGACATCCGTCTTGTGTCTACATTACCGCCCAGAGACAGTACACTGCAGTACAAAAGATGTGTACACTTTTGAAATAACTTTCCTTGCCTTACAATCCTTGAGCATACATGTAGGATAAGAAAACACACTCTTTTGGTACAGACGCACATACATGACGTTTCAGCCCTCTGGGGTAACCCATTATCTTATCTCTTTTTATTTTATTATATATCTTTTTTTTATTGGTTCAGCAAGAGTTTTCCTGTTTAATTTACTCTAAGATTAATTCTGCCATCATGCTCTAGGAGTTTAAAATATTTTATATTCGTTTATCTCTTCCATTAAAATGAAGTAACTTGGCAAAGGCGTTTTTGATGCAAATAAATTGTGCAAAAATTCACGAATTTAGCAACATATGTGACGGTGACCCGTAGAAAATACATTTTCCTAGTATTGCAATCCTGCCACGTCAAACTAACCGCAACTGCACTGTTTAGGCATATTTTTATAATTTTTCTTATCGAAATCCGTCAAAATATGTTTTGGAAACCTTATGTACTAAAACATTTAAAAAACGTAACATTACATAAAAATGTAAACTAGCAAATACAAAAAATCTACTTTTAATGGGTGGACTTTTAACTAGGACATATAGTTTGCTGTGCTGCATGTATAAGAAATATTAACTCTATATTTAACAAAAATCTTAATAATATAATTGATTTGACATTGCAAAAATTAAGATAAAACAAGGAAAAATACATTATTTTCCTTGTAAGAAACCATGATCCCCGTACGTGAGAACAAAAACTTAAAAAATATTCGAATTCTCAGAACAAAACATAATTTCTCTCAGATCACATAGAGATTGAACGAGAAATAGTTTGTCTCCCTGGATCCGGATCTAAGTGAAAATAAACCAAAATTTTGAAAAAGAAAATTTGTTTTTTAAATAACGAGCTCTCATCTATCAAAACATGCCCAAGGTACTAAAACAAGGAAAGTTAATTACGGTGGCGTACACTCTGCGTACATAGAGAAATCAGTTCTCTCTGGGCGGACTTAGTAAACAAGAATAGATGCTTCAGTGTTCGGTTAGTATCCGAGGTTGTTAAAAGCATTTAATTTTGATAATTTGGAAAATTCACATAATATGTGACCGCAGAATATTTCATAGATTTTTTTGTGAAAATGGATTCGATGTCGAAGGCTGTGACATTCGTCTTGTGTTTACTTTTCCGCCCATAGACAGTACACTGCAGTACAAAAGATGCGTATACCTCTGAAATAACTTTCCTTGCATTAGTACCTTGAACATGCCTATTTTGTTAGAAAAATGTTTACATAACGTCTACAATGTATTTTCCTTAAATACAAATTTACACCATATCTATGTATATAACGCTAAAATGAGCTTTTAGGTTTATCAGAAACATCTTGAGAAAACATATGATATATGACTCATGAAAGCTTACGTAACTGTAAATTTTTTCTTTTGCATAATTTATGTTGAGATCTTGATTCAGAATATTTAGATAGTAATAAATATAATGTCGGAATATGGGCCCTCAGATCGGTAAATAGCTTTTTAAATTTAACAGTTTAATAGAGGGGGGTCACGATTAAATAAAAAGCATAATTTCAAGAATGGAAAATGATCTGTAATAATAAAATAAGTTTTCTGAAAGAAGTATTCTCCTAAGTCCAGGAAGTTTCTTGGGCAAGGGCAGATAAGCTAAAATGGTTTCATTCTAACACTTTCGAATAAGAACGGCAAACCAATCTTGTTTAATGGGAAAGGAAACTTTGAAATTTTTTTCAAGATCATCGAATAGGCAAAATTTCTTGCGATTTCTTTCGTGTAAAACCATTTATTAAAAATATAATTTTGTATTTTATTATGATCATAATGATGTATGTAGTTTCTATAATTATAGAACCTATGTACATTAGCAGCTTTTGACCAATTCGTTTTTAATATTCATGTTTAAAGCAATTGTATCTGTAGCACCCACTTATAAATATAAAAGAGATATTTAGTGCTTTAACTCTATAGTATACATATTCTAATTTGATTTTCATGACAAATCAAAACTTTAGGTTATTGATCAATCATTTCTCTATAGCTAAGCCGGTTAACTGGAGAAACTCTTAATACAGAATTTAACGTCAGGTATATAAAAATATATATATATTTATGGTGTTACGTTTATTCCCAAAGGGCATTTTACCAAGTGGAAACTTTTCAAATGTGAAATTTCCCAAGCGGAAACTTCACAAAGGTTATGCAAAGCCTTGCGCTGTGGCTAGGATCGGGGGCCGAGCGCTGCGGTTAGAATAGACTTGAGAAAGTACCTAACATCATATTTATTAACTTGAAGCAATTATTGCAAAAATTACGCCCCTAATTGTTTTAAAGGGACACAGAAGTGATAGTTGTAGCTATACTAGCAGATGTACTTTTAAACCAGGTATTGATTTAATAGTACACTGGATAGTTGTAGCTATACTAGCAGATGTACTTTTAAACCAGGTATTGATTTAATAGTACACTGGATAGTTGTAGCTATACTAGCAGATGTACTTTTAAACCAGGTATTGATTTAATAGTACACTGGATAGTTGTAGCTATACTAGCAGATGTACTTTTAAACCAGGTATTGATTTAATAGTACACTGGATAGTTGTAGCTATACTAGCAGATGTACTTTTAAACCAGGTATTGATTTAATAGTACACTGGATAGTTGTAGCTATACTAGCAGATGTACTTTTAAACCAGGTATTGATTTAATAGTACACTGAAATGAAAATTTATCCAGCCACTTTAATCAACCATTTTTCTAAAACTTTATCACATTTGGCATTTTAAGAATTACGATCATGTAGACGGATAGAAAAATTCAATATATATTTCAAAACATTTAATCTTACCAACTGACCAACAATATCTTTTTTCGTATGTCAGGATTTAAATGGAAGTTTCATAATTTACCTTTAAACTTTAGGAACAAAATAACTAAAAATCTAATCATATCTTTGAGGTTAAATTTTACTTTGAAGGAACTGGAAACCCAGATATCTGAAGAATTCAGTCCAAATATAGCCAGGTGAATAGTTATCCAAATAAATCCAAGTGATTAGTTATCCAAATATATCCAGGTGAATAGTTATCCAAATATATCCAGGTGATTAGTTATCCAAATATATCCAGAGGTTGGAAATTTTGGATCATTAATCCCTTCCGTGAGCACCAATCCATATCTTATAAAGTCCAACCCCTTTAGTAAATTTCTCTCAAAAGGTCAATATGGCAGACATTTTTTAATTAGCACAATTTCGAACAAAATTTCCCGTTCTGACCTTTTGAGGCTGTTTAGTGTTAGTATTTTGTAAATTTCTAATATTTTATTTATTGGATGCCTCTAAATGCCCTGATGATATGGTTCTGTATGTTCACCATTTTATTGAGTTTGTGGAGAAGTGTGAAGGAGGTTCAGAGCTCTCCGTGTTTGGATAAAAACGACATCAATTTTAGGTAAATAAATAAACATAGATAGCTGATGTACGCAAAATCACCCAGAATTGTACAGTCCGTGAACTCACACTTTTAGGGGTCAACTGCAGTACTTCAATGATAAGTGGGGTGGTTTGGTGCTTTAATGGATATCATGATTATAATATCACTAATGATTTAATATTTGTTCAGCATATTGAATTGATATGTAATGGAGCCGAAAATTAAATCCGTAATGCTGCAGAAAGTATTAAAAACTTTTTTTTTATAAAATTAAATATACAATGATTATCTCATATACAATTTGGGTCGGTTTCTTTGATTAGCTCAGTTTCGAAAGCATGACACAATTAGATTATATCTCTATCGAATGATTCATCACAAGATCCGTTTCGGACAGTTCTTTCCGAGTTCTCAAACTGATTTCTGGTGTTTCTATAAATATACAGTGCTAATCGAAAAGATAAGACGACTTTAAGACTGAAGATATGACTTTAAATGGTCCAATAAGCATGGTATGCAGCAATTGTACAGTTTAAACAGACCCATTTCACTTAATTAGTGATTTATTAACTTTCTAGTAAAGCTATTTGTTTTGTGACACCATCAAATACACTTAAGTATTGCTATAAAGTCGTCTTCCAATTTCAGTGTTTTCTGGTTATCACTGTATATAAAGCAGTAATCTCTGCTTGTTTATTAGGAACCCCTGGTCTGATTTGCATCAAATTTTGATTGTGAAATTCGGGAGATCCACGGGAAAGTTCTTAGATTGGTTTTGAGATTATAATTTGAGTGGATCGACTTTTTTATCGGTAAAAAATAGTTAAAATCATAATTTACGACAAAGCGCGGGTAATCGGTGGGACTAACTATGAGCCCCTGTGCAAGGCTGGGTTCCCAAGCTAGTTCTTAATAATTATTTAGATGTTCTCACATTGGCTGCGGATTAACCCATCTCGGTGTTCTCGTCAGACAACTTACAAACCAGGCTAAACTAGTAATCATGGGTAAACGATTTAGTAACATCGTCGACTTATTGGCGATCAGAGCTGAAAACTTTGAAATTGAGGATATCGAGATCAATGCTCTTTACACAAATCTGCAGATTAATTTATATCTTACTGAATGACCAGTCAGAAGCCGAGAATTTTTGCGCACAATCAATGAGAGGATTAAGCAGTTCCACAGTGAATATCGATATTTAGCATCGGGATTAAGACCGGGTATCCATTTACAATAGTTTTAAGCTCAGATTCTATTGATTTCTCATTATGCATTATTAGTCTTTTCCAAGGAATATACCATGAACCTCTCATAGCTGTTGAAAAATTGTGTACTGCAGTCTCTGGAGGAATATACTGTTTTAACTAAATATGAATATAAATTAAAACAGCCCTGAGTTTGTTTTAATTCCTCCCAGAAATTGTTGTATCTACTCTTTATTTGTAAACACAGCTATGAGAGTTACTGTAATTCCGAGGCAACTCAGTAATCAGTAAAAAATTTTACGTTTCTTAAGTTTTTTTTCAATTTCTTATTTTCAAAATTTCTGGTTTAATATATTTAAAGTGAGGCCCATAAAACTGTGCGAACTAAAGACGACGGAATTAGTTTATTATTTTAAATAACCATGGGCAGAGTACATACAGATTCCACTTATTAAGTTGATTTTTTAAAATTCTTCATAGTACTTTGTGAAAATTAGATATGGGATCGAAATTTATGAATTGAAGATGACACTGAACGCTGGTTCAAATTCTGAATCACCGATTCAATTCCTCATGAATCTTTAGCAACCTAGCTCAAATATTAATTAATTCGGTCCTTGGCAAAAGTAATTCTGACCAGTGTAACTTATGGCAAACATTGTGGCAAATGTAACTGAGCCAAACTTAGCCCATAAAACACACATAAGATTGCTTAAAAGTCGTCTTTCTATTCCACATTTTTATTGGCCCTGCTGTATATATATATTGCAGGAATAATTTTTTGTTAATTTTAAATAAAGTTACAGAGGTAACCTGAACACAGTGTAATAACTGTCATCTTTTTTCTTCCTTAAATTATAAAATGTGGCTGAAGGCTATGAAATTTATTTTAATTTATGGTAAATTTGTTTAGACAAATATCAGTTTTAAGTCTTCCAAAATTCTTGGCGACATTTCTTAACATATGAAAGAACGAAGACGACAATCATTACACAGTTTATTTGGTAACTACTTTATAAACAGGTTGGTTCCTGGTTCTAGTGAGATGGGTCACTTCTTTTTATACAACTTCCGGCTGGGGTTCAGGGTATTGATATAAAACATATTTGAAAAAATGTCGAATTTTAATAACCTTTTAAAATTTTTCCATATTTCAGGGATATATTGAACTATGTCGAGGCGGTGTATCGAGGAGCAAGGTTGACCAGAGTTGAGACTAATCTAATTCTAGAGAAAATTTTCTCCAGGATAGAAGAAATATACAGCTCAATACAAACTCTCCAACCGTCCTAATTATCATTTTCTAAAATTGATAAATTCTTATTAATCATTGTTATGTAAAAGCAAGATTTTTTGAAAGAATAAATATATATATATTTGGGGATCTTCAGAAAGTCCCGCATTTCATAATTACTAAAATCGGTAGTGAAATATTTGGCGTTTAGGGTTTAATAGAATTTTCCTATGGACATTTCTTCGATAATTCTTAAATTTTTTGAATTGTGGAAAGTTGTGAAAAAAAGAAGAATAATAAAATATGTTATCCGAGAAATCCAGGAGTGGGAAAACAATCTGATTCAGATAGAATTTCTTCCCCAAAACTAGCCTAGAAGAATTTATTTTGACTGAATTCTCCCCCCCCCCCCTCCCCAAAGTTTCCTAGAAATACAGAATCGGGATGAGACTTCAGCATGAATTTGTTTCCTCGCAACAAACTGGGAAAATCAAAAAGTCGAAAAACGAGAAATAAAATGAATTCCCTTTCCCGAAACGCGCGCTACCAAACAGGGGAGAAAAATCGACTTACTTTATAACAGGGGGGGGGGGTTGTAATAATGTGGAAAAAGTTTAATTAAAATGGTGAAGAATTATTAATAATTACATCATTTCTTACGAATTAAATTTGTTTAATTTATCAAAGTTTTTTCAGGCAAAAACAAATAATCTTTGCACTAAACGCAAAGTTCAATAATTTCTTGTAATAAATTAACAAAATTCAAATGAATAAACAATTGTTAAATAATTATTAAACAACGAATAAGCCACAATACATCGTAATGTTCCTTTTTAAATAACCTAAAGCTGGAAAAACACGACTGTGAAGTTTAAAACACCTATAAATTGTACCAACTTCATTAAATATTAAAGAACTGTGCAACTGATACTAAACTGTTCTAGCTCAAGTCGCATCTAGCTGTTTGTTTGAGTAAAAAACTTGTTTTCATTAACATCTCGTGAATTTATAAATGTTTAATCTTTAAATCTAAGATATAAAGTTTCCGCAAACTATCTTCTACAGGGTGCTCCTGCATACTGGCCTGTGAAATTCTTATACAGTTGAGGGGAATATATTCTCCGTGAAAATCATCTCTCTACCCCCCTCCCTCTCTAACCCAAATATTTAACTCATCTCATTAATAAAACGTATTCCTGATTATGAGAGGATGGGTTTATATCGCGGAAAACAGTCAAAAGATTTCTCAAGGAAATGTTTATCAAAGAAAATGTAAAAAATTGTTATTTTTGGGGGGAGGAGGGGTCAATTTGGATAATTTATTAACAGGCATGGCATCAGGCAGTTTCCAAAACGCAATATTCAAAGTTTTTCATTTCTTAATAAAATGCTATTCCCAAAAATTTTCGTATAATGTTTGAAGACTTTTACTTAAAAGTATAAAATAAACTCAGCAATACAGAAAATGATAATTTATTTGATTAATAATACATGAATATTAACTACTTAGTTAAAGAACAAGACTTAGAGTATTTACATATTTATCATAAGTGTGTTAACGGTCATAACTTAAGACGGGGAAAATAATCCTTTATACAGCCTAGCTCATGGTCTAGTTAAACCAGGTCCTTCTATATCCAACCTAGCCCGGGTTAATTTTAACCAGATCCTACTTAATCCAATCCAGCTCCGGGTCTAGTTGAGGCAGATCCTACTTTATCCAACCCAAGTCCGAGTATGGTTAAAGCAGATTCTACTTTATCCAACCCAGCTCCGGAATTAGTTGTAGTAGATCATACTTTATCCAACCCAGTTCAAGGTCTAGGTAAGCAGATTCTATTTTATCCAACCCAGCTTTGGATCTAATTGAAGCAGATCATACTTTATTCAACCCAGCTCCGGGTCCAGTTGAAGCAGGTCCTAATTTATACAATCTACCCCCGAGTTCGTTTGAAGCAGGTCCTACTTTATTCAACCCAGCTACGGGTCTAGTTGAAGCAGGTCCTACTTTATCCGACCAAGCTCCGGGTCGTCTAGTTGAATACGTCCTACTTTTTCCAAACCAACTCTGGGTCTAGTAAAGACCTAACCGCTTCTCAGAGCTAAAATAAAAGGGATTACTTTCTCTGTCTATGATAATATTTATGATTAACAAAATTCAAAACTTTTCTCAAATTTAGTGTTATGTATGTTTTTAATGTAAAAGCTTTGTACACATGTTTATGGGCGGAAATCGATAAAGTTTAGGAAACAAGGAACACAGCAATTGGGTTTTACATTTGTTTACTATTAGTGCCGGTTGTAAGATTAGTTCACTCATTAAGAAATGTAGAATTTTCGACCGGAAACCCGGTTCGGAGATTGTTTTGCGAGTTTAGGGTCCATCAAATTTAACTGAGATGCACTCAATGAAAACCATGATTTTAGGTCTAATATTGCAACAGGGGTAGTATACATTTAGCTAAATTTTCACATTGCAGTCGTTTATAAATAAGTGTTTACGAAAAAGATCAAATTTAAAGCACAGCAATAAAAAACCTAATTTGAGCATCACTATTTTGTGTATTTAATATAATTGACGGTTTTGAGTTTTATATTGCAATTGATAAAAAAAATAGGTTGTGGGAAAAAGCGGTTAACTGTGGTAACTGTAAGTCTAGGCATAAAACTCTCTATTTGGAGTTTTGGTGTAAAGATTCCCATTATGCACTCGTTTAGGTTCATCCAGGATATAGGATCCTTCATCCTTCTTTCTCATTCTGTACACAATAAACATTACTAGGAGAATGGCACAGAGGAGACCAACAACAGCTCCGCCAATCACTGCGGCTAGGATACCAGGCTGGGCGAAGAACGAGACAGGGCGGTTGGTTGGAATATCACTGATTATGGGAGTATCAATATTTCTCGGTGCATCTGTTGTCTCAACAGGAACAAACGGTTCAAGGGTTGTGGTCGTTTTTTCTGTTGTTTTAGAAGTTGGTTCGTCGATGGATATTTCATCGTCGAATGGAGGATTGTCATCGAATGAAGGAACGTTTTCGGAGGCTGGAGAAGTTTCTTTCTCTTCATAATCATACTCATCATCTTCGTCCTCATTATAGTCTCCATACTCGGAGGGGTCGTCAACTCCGAAAGGATCTACAACTCCTCCGTTCACATTACTTAATGGACTCTCTGTTGTGGTTGTGGTGGTAGTTGAGACCTTTTCAGTAGTTCTAGAAGGTATCTGGGGACTGGGAATACTTGAGTAAAATCCTCCAGATCCCTCGGCCTCATTATCCCAGGGGTCCAATGGTCCAGCATCAATATCTCCGGACCCTTCCCGGAAATCTTCATCGTCGGTGAAACCGCCGACGGGATTGGAATTCACTGGCGTATAAATATTTTTATTTTTTCCTCCTTTCTCTTTCTTCTTATTATTGTTCGCCTTTCCGGGCTTCGTAACTTTAGGAGTTTTGATTGAAGAGAAATCATCAATCTTTCCACCTCCGCCTCCACCTGCTCCTCCTCCTTTCAAAAGATCTTTGTCGTCCTTATAATCATATTCTCCGTTGTAATCATAATCTTCGTCATCCTCCCAATCTTGGCCTCCGCCTGAACCCTCCGCCAATACAGGTCCCTTCTCACGCTCCGGCTCAACCCACTGCCATTCTGATCCCGTCCATTTATACTCTGCCTTGATGGACTGACAGAACACCAGGATAAGGATAATCGCTAGATGCTTCATTTTCTATCTATTTAACTATGAACAGAGTTCCAAATATCATAGTTTAGGATTCAATCTAGATCCGTGTATGTAGGATAACACCAGTCCTAGCTCTGAGTTATCATTCACTATATCTGAAAATAAAAAATAATTCATCAAATTGAGAAAACTGAAGTTGATAAAAAAAATTGAAGTTGCGTGATATAAATAATTCAATGATATAAGGAGAAATGAAAGTTTAATTTCGTTTCACTGTTTCATAAATTTTATTGTATTTCGTCAGTTTATTTCTTAACCCGATTTAAATATGGTTAATCCTCGATTAACTTAAAAAACTAGTAATATATAGCGCTTTAGAACTCTTCCAATTTATCACTATAAATAATTTAAACACTCACTGGATCGCGTCACATAAGTTCTGTTTATAATAAACTTAATTAAAGGTTTTATTGAACCACAATTAATAGATGCACGATATAGATACACTTTCATATCCTCGAAATACGGAGAAATTTGCATTTTACGCTCCAGATTTAACAAAGGTAAAAATGTTCGCCTGGTTTGGTTTGCGAGGATCCGCCATGTTTGCACAGTGAGACTAACCTGGGATATAAAATACATTACATACTGGGAACAGGAAGGGAGGATGACGCATACTGATCACGCAAACTTATTATTTCTAATTATTAGACTTTCCAATCAGAGGTGTCGGGGGCGTATGAGGGGGGCGGACACCCCTACGCGTTTTCCCTTCCCTCTGGGGGGGCACCCATATATAAAAACAATACTTTATAATATCACTTTTGCCCTTAACAGTTTCATAAAAAAGCTTTATAATCATACTTCCTTCAGTGTAAATAAATATTTGATATCATTATTTATAATGCAATGTGTATCGTTTGTATGAAAATACTGATATTTTTTAAGAAACATTCCATCTCTATTTTTCAACCTTTGAAAAAGTTGTGCCCCTTCTGAATTTGCTGAATTGTTGGGAAAAAATAGTTAAAAAGGATGAAAAACTTGTCAAATTTTTCAATTTATCCCCACATCATATAAAATTGTTTCATAAATGAGGCCCCAAAGGCAGGCTCAGCATTTGTTGTGGCCTGAAACCCCTGTGCCCTGGAAATCATTGATTTCACTGATCCAGGGGGGGGGGCTATTGGGGGTAAGCACCCCCAGGAAACATCCGACTATATTTAACCAATATGGATCAGAAGATGTTGAGTAAATCTTTTTTTGACATTGTTTTTATAATTTTTTTTATAATTAGATGTCGGATAAATAATTTTGAACTTAATATGTTTGAAATTGGCTTATTTATACAGAAATTTGTTATGCAGACAAAAATGTATTATTTATATTAAGTTAATTTATCTGCAAAATAATGCATTGAACAATGAGAAAAGGCAATTTCAGCCAAGGGCAGATTCAGGATTTAAGTGAGGGGGGGCAAGATTTTTTAGGAACTAAAAAATTCATAATTAGGAACCAAAAATTTGTGCTGCCAGGGAAAATTTTTTTTGACTTAAAAGACTCAAAAAGAGTCAAAATTAATGACTAAAGACTAAAAAACTCGATTTTTAACTGTTCACACATTATAGTTTATTAAGACAGATATTTTCCTGATTTTCACTAGGGTTTCTTTCCCTTAAGCATGCTATTGAGAAGCTATTCTAAAATAGGAACAAGAATTCCAAATTCAGGGGGGCTATGCCCCTCCCTGAATCTGTCAGGGGTGGGGCGAATGTCCCCCCGCCCCCCCTGTATCCGCCCCTGATTTTAGCCATGCTCAAATTAAAGAAAATGTAATTATCTTTCCATATATTTGCATTTCAAATCTGTTGTGCTTGTAAAAAAAAATAACGGCAATAGTTTTAAAATCATTAGGTTATAACAGAGTTTTTTTTTCTTTAAATATCTCAATAACTAGAGAGAAAATTAACGAACAGTAATTTTTTTGAGAAACAACATTTTGTGATGAAAACTTTTTTATATGTCTACTTATTAAATGTCTACTTCCATATATAAATTTGGCTTGTCTGTCTGTTTGTTTGTTTGTATCTAATAAACGTCAAAACGGCTGAACCGATCAGGCCCAAATTTTTTGTGGGACATCTAGGGACCCCAGGGAAGGTTTATGAATGATCAAAATTTCAAATATTTGTCTCCATCAAAATTCGATCTTCATTAAATTTTTGAAAATTTTGAAAATCCACGAAATGTTTTGTGAAAATCAGCGAATTATTTTTGTTTTGTTTTACGATGTACACAAAGAGAACATGTTTACAATTAATTTAGAAGATGGGAGCGAAGCGCCCTAAAAGCCTAGTCTATATATAAATTTGGCTTGTCTGTCTGTTTGCTTGTCTGTTTGTCTGTTTGTTTGTATCTGCAATAAACGTCAAAACGGCTGAACCGATCGGGCCCAAATTTTTTGTGGGACATCTAGGGACTCCAGGGAAGGTTTATGAATGATCAAAATTTTAAATATTTGTCTCCATCAAAATTCGATCTTCATTAAATTTTTTAAAATTTTGAAAATCCACGAAATTTTTTGTGAAAATCAGCGAATTATTTTTGTTTTGTTTTACGATGTACACAAAAAGAACATGTTCACAATTAATTTAAAGGCTAGTATTACTAAAAGTTTGTTGACGGATAACAGCAACACGCTAGACAAATCAGGATAATAGGCCGGTTAGGATTCTGGTGGGGGATGTTTATTATCCCCAGACAATTCTTTCCCGATAGGCCGCTCAAATACACACACAACAGAGTAACCCCGTCTCAGAAATTCGATAACAAAATCTTTGAAGACGACATTTTATAGAGGTTTTAAAATTAATGGTTAACAAAGTTATTCATAAAAAATCTCCAGCTATTCCAAGATTTGTTGATAAAAAAAATCTATAAAACAAAGCTATTTTCTCCCCAAACTTTGATTGCAAAAAAAAATACATACTATGAAAATGTTAAGGATACTATAGATCGATTACTGTGCTTAAATAATTAAATTAGTCCCGTTTTATGTAGAAATTGACAATTATAAATGGAAAATCCTTCCCGGAAGACTGTTTGGGGAAGAGTTGAACTAAAGCTAAAGCCTAAAAGTTCCGGTAAAATCAATGTTAGTACTGAACATATTTAGTGCAAATGAACAAATGAACTAAATCTAAAATTTTACTATTTGCTCACAAAATATTATTAGTAAAAATGAACATTTTTTATAGTGCAAAGGAACAAAAAAATGTTCAATCGAACTAAAATCTAAAATTTTACCATTTGCCCAGAATATAATATTAGTACAAATGAACATATTTTAGTGCAAATGAACAAAAAAAATGTTCAATGGAACTAAAATCTGAAATTTTACCATTCATACCCATAAAATATTATTGGTACAAATGAACATATTTTAGTGCAAATGAATAAAAATATGTTCAATCGAACTAAAATCTAAAATTTCACCATTTGCACATAAAATAGTATTAGTACATTAAAAAAATTAGTCTGTTTGAACAAATTTTTTGTTGAAAATGTTCATTTACATTACCGTTCAATTGCACTAATATTTACAGAAAAAAAATGAGTGCGCTTGAACAAATATTTTTAGTATTCCAGATCAATTGTACTAGTGATCATTTGTACTAATTAAAATTCCTGGCGCGAAAATAAAATATTCCGGGCGGCAAAATAAAATTTTAGTCCAATTGAACACAGAAAACCCGATTTTGGTTCATTTGCACTAATGTTCGATCGTACTAAAAACCGGTTACTGATCAGCTGACTTTAGTGCAAAAGTACGTTAGTTCAATCAGACATTGTGCAAACGATATAGCATCGACTACAACCCTAATCGAGCCCTATTTCCTCTGGCCCTTTTAACGACTGCAAAAATCTCATGAAATTCTCACGTTAATTCATAACGTTTTGGAGAAAAGAAAAGTAAAAACCAAAGATAAAAAAGAAAGTCGAGTGAATGGATAACAAAAAGATTACGATTGGAAATATTGAAGGGCGATTTTTAATTGTATGTTAGCCCACTGTGCGTTGCCGAAAGGGTTAATTTAGCTCAAGAGTAGGGAAACTAAATTAGTTTAAAAATGTTGAAAACTAAAAAATCTAAATTCACAATTGGAAATAGTAATGCATCGTAATGATTGAATAAATAATTTTTTATTTTTAAAAGAATATTTACCCTTGTTGGGCTGTGTCATTCTATTTGCGCCTCATACCGCGTTTCATTGTAAGTTTTCTAAATTACTTTTATTTAAACAAACAAACTACAGACTGCAGCTACTGCAACAGATCTATTTCCACAAGAGAAGATAGAATTAAATGTAAAAGTGAGCATTAAAGAAATGTTTTAAAATGAATAGAAATTCTGGAACAGATAATTTACTGTTACTATCGTGGTCTAACTATGACAGCGCTGTTACAACAGCATTCAATAAATATCTTGCCTCGCAGGTAATAATAATATAAACTAGATTATATTTAATGTCTTTGTTTTTATTATTTATTATTTTTTGTACGATTAATAAATCCTGCCAGGTGGAATGAAGGCTAGATTATTTATTATTTAGTAAAAAAAACGTACCTTGAGCAAACCCAAGCCCCAAACCTTGTAAACCAATTAATTCATTGGTCTAATCTAGACGTTTTGTAACGTTGTTCTGTGTGCGGAGGGGAAAACTATATCATGTCACCAGGAACTACTTTCTGCATGCTCAGACTGGTTCGAAAACATTCTCTCAACCCTTGACAAAAACCTGCGCCCCATAATAATTCTCAAGGTACGATATCTTGATAAAACTCGGGGTTCGAGTTTTATTTTATGATTAGCAGAAATTTTGGACTTTCTTTTTTCGAAACTATACAATGAGAACTGCTTATTAACATTATATTTATAAATACGTTTGTAATAATTATTATTATTATAATATGAGAAAACAAGCTTCTTGCAATACTCTAAGATAAGTATGAAAAATGTAAAGCATACAACTATTTGTAGATTTTCTATAATAGATTATTTTTTTTTGCAATTTTCAAAGTTATTGATAATTGTTTTACCTTTCTTCAAACATTGTTCTTGAAACTATTTAAATATCAAACAGATATAGTTAAAACTTATCTGATCCATAAATTGGAAGATATTCTCGTTTTTTAGGCTTAAAAGTGTTCATTTCTGATGATTCCTATTCCAGGATGTGAAGTATACCGACCTGGAGTACCTGGTCAGGTTTATTTACTCCGGAGAGGTTGTAGTACCCAGGGATCAGGTTCAGGATGTACTCAATACAGGAGAATTACTTCAGATTAAAGGTTGTTTTTTTGGATAAACTCGAACTAACACCGATTTACCGACTAAGCTTAGTTTTGTTTCATTGTCAGCATTCCTGAAATTTATTGTCTCCCCTCTCTTTCTTAGAAACCATTTTTTCCTCATCATGTTAGGAAGTCTTGCGCGGTATCTAACCATCTCAGATTTCAGTTTTTGGGATAAAATATCCTTTTGTGGAGAGAACATATAGTATGTTTTTAGGGTAAATACAGTGGGATCAGGTAAATGTTAGGTAGGAAGTCGTCATTAAAGCAATAATTAATTAAAGCAAATAGTTTTAATTGTGACTTAAAAAATCACGTAGTCAGTGAAATGGGTCGTTGACACTGCACAAATGCTGTGTCGGTTCAGTAAACTATCTAAAGTCATAACTTAAAGTCTAAAAGTCGTCTTACTATTCCAGAGCTTTCAGGTTTATACTGAAAATTGTATATTTAAAAATCCCATTTTTAAATTTATATCTTTGATACTTTGAGAATCAGAAGATTAAAAGCTGAAAAACCTAAAATTTCATGTTGTTAAAATGATTTCAATGCATATGTTCTTGTTCACATTGGTTTATTTTGTTTTAGGACTTACTGAGAAATCGGATCGGAGTAAAGATGAGCTTAAACGTGAAAATCAAACAGTTAATAATAATCGAGAAAAGAAATCTGATAAAGAAACCGTAACCTCTCCAAAATTTGAATCCGTAGAAAAACAAAATTCCGGATCAGAGAAAGACTCGGAAGAAGTAGAGAAGATGGTCTCCGAGAGGGATCTTGCATCTGAGAAACTAAAAGGAAAAACTAATTCAAATCCAACGGAGAAGAATTCTGTTCCTGGAGTAAGATCGCAGCCTGAAAGGTAAAAATGGAACTTGAAGACTCAACAACCTAATAATCAATTTATCCCTATTAAATTTTTTCTTTAGAATTATCGAGTGTTCTGGAACTTCTGACGACAGTTTGAAAATAGCAAGGAAATGATGATTATTCATGAAATAAACTACATATTGATTTCAGAACGTATACATGATTATTATTGGGGGGAGGGGGAATATATGAGCTTATAAACCCCTGATTAATTCTTATTTTTATGTATATTTTAACAGCAAACGTAATAAAATCATCGTTTAATAGAAAATCCTCTCCGACAGAACCTGGCACAAAATCTAGTTTGGTTGGTCAGAGTACTGCCGAACCCTCTCCGAAACCCGATGATAAAATTGTGTCCCCCAAACCAAAGAAACGGCGGATCTATGAGAACTCTGCCCCAGTTTATGATAACCGGCAGATATACGCCGCAGACTTATTACAAACACAGTTGGATTATTCAGGTGAGGGGCTGGCCCGCGGGGGGGGAGGTGTTAATATTTTATAAGTTATCAGCATTCACAAAATTTGAAGTATTTTTTCGGAGCTTTTTTTAACGGTATCAAAGAAATCAGTTTCTATTGAAATAATTATGCTACATAATTGTGTGTAGAAGCAGTGGCACACCAGGCTGCAAAAACGTTAAAAGTTAAATTAATTATCCCATAGGTTTTGACAAGGGGGGGTGCTTCTAAGTGGTCCCAGGTAACTCCCAGCTATCTCACCAAAATCAGAAATTAAACAATATTGATTGATTGATTAAAATCATATTTTTCTCAAAAATTTGCCATGCAGTCAGTCAAATCTCCAGTTCCAAGCAAGCTATAGAAAAAAATATTTTTAAAATTCTCAAATCAAATTTAAGAAATTCTTTTTCATACATCTAAGATGTAACTTGAATACGGAAGGTGTTAAAATGGCACAAAGTATTTTCAATGACTTTTTTAAATTTAGCAGATTTTGTGACACAATTCTGGTAGCTCCAACATTTTTTTTTGGGGTATTTGGTGAATTAATCTCTAGACCCCAGTTAGGGGCATATTGAGAATATTTATATCACTATTTTTACTCAAACAGTGTCTCCAGCATATCGTTGGTAAATGTTTTGAAACATTTTAGGATTTCTAGCGTTATTAACTTCTCCCGGCAAACTGTTACATAAATTCATTATTATTTGACTAAAAAATTGGCTCTCAACTCCAATCTAGATCGCAAGGGCATCGGATTTAGTGGATCAGCAGTTAAACGAGTTATAGTATATGTTCACCTGATCCGACTATATTAAACCATGTATTACTCTCTACATCAAAACCACGGATATACTTAAATGTTTGTTTGTAGCATGCCGATATAGATTCTTCTGTTCTCCAGGGATTCAAGTCTCAGTTCTTTAAGTTTATCTTCATAATTTCTACCTGACAGTCCAGATATCATCAATAACTCTACGTTGCACCCGTTCTAGTTTATCTTTGTCTACAGCTGTCCAGGGATCCTAAAAGTTTGTTTATATTAAGGTGATGATATAGTGCTTGAGAATGATGAAGATGGGTTTCAAGGATATGAAAGATTATCTCCGGTTTCTGGAGTAGAGGACTGTGGTCCGTTTAAGAAGGTTTGACGCTTATTCCTTATTTTGGGGAGAACATGTATTTAGGTTTCCCGTTAAAATCACAAACAGTTTAACCAAGAACTTCGGAGAAACCGAAAGAACTTATAAAATGTCGTCTTCAAAACTTCTGATAATGGACTGCTGCAGATATTTAGAATTTTTAACTGAATATTTATATGGAGCTCTTCAAAATGGTTCCCGCATATTTCACGGGTTTTTAAATTTATTTTTACAATATCTTAGATTTAGTTTAAATAGTATTGAAACCCATTGAAGACGATTAATCAAAAAACGAGCCAGTGAATAAGTTAATAAAAGTTAATAAAAGTATCTTAAATGTTAAACTATCTTTTGGTCTAATTTGTCATCCATCTTTTAAACAAATCACATCTTAAACAAAAAAAAAACAATATTAAGATTGTGAAATGTTTAGATTTGGTCGAATACGTATATTGTTTACAATCTTGGGAAAGAGATCATTTGTCTCCTTTGCTTTTGCAGGTAAAAGATCTATTGGGAAATGAGTATATATATTTTAAAATTTAACTGTTTTGAAAAACATTTTGTGGTATAAAGTGTGAAGAATTGTTAAGTTTATCTAATTTGGGGATGGGCGGTCTTTATTACATACCAAGAAAAATTATTTTTAAATGTTATAAATTGACATGGGAAAGGGTGGAGGGGGTAAATTATTTAAATCAATAATAAAAGGTTGTTTTTTATTTAAGGTTTACCCAGTTTAAAAAGTTTAATCTTGAGCGGCATATGAGGAAGAAGCACCCTGACTACTACCAACTAGACCACGAGGTTAAGAAGAAGGTTCTAGACGTGGTAAGTTCAAGATGGTTGTAACCCAGTTTTTTTCATCGGGTTTTATTGTTTTTTTATTTATTCTTTATCGGTTTCGCCAGTGAAATTTACGGGTCTGATACGGGGTTTTTATCCTTTTTTAGAGATTTATTATTTTTTTTATCGGTTTCGCCAGATCGGTCTAATGGGTCTAATTCGAGGGTTTTATCGATTTTCTAGAGATTTTTTATTTATTTTTTATCGGTTTCGCCGGAGCAGTTTAACAGGTCTAACACATGATCGTTAAGTAGTCAGAAAGGGGCTTAAGGAACTGTATGCGTAATTTCAAAGAGAAACCACAAATAAAAATAATCAGTTTCCAAAATTATAAGCATTGATATCTAATTCATATTTGATCAGACAAAGCTGATAAGGGTATCGATGTGAATCGGGCATTGCTATCTTTCTATTGAGGGTCACTTAAAATTGCTTCAAGTCCCTTTCTATCAGTTTTAAAAGAGCTTAGAATCCGGTTATCATAATTAATATATAATATAATTATAGTTGGTTGGAAGGTATGAAGAGATGGTTACTCCGGGTGTAGTGGCATCAGTACCCTGTCAAGGGAATGAAAGTATGGTTTCAGATATTCTCCAGGTACTGGTTACACACTCTTCTCTATTTACAATGTACAATAAATACTACGGAGTGATGGTTGACCATTTATTTATTTATTTATTTATTCATTCATAAAACATCGTTTATAATAGATAATTCTATATAAACATTCAGGATTTTATTTACACAATTCAGAAAAATAAAGAATTATTAGCCTGCACGGAATTCAGTGTCTTTCATTCTTGAATTTGATTCCGTTTTCAATTTACTTTTTTCCCATGCCCAGGGTTTATAAAAATGTTGTTCCCGATTTGTCCTAATTAAATTACCCTCATCCATGCAAAGAGGGGAATGTCCGATTTACAACGAAATTTTGTAAGCTTTTGACTAATCATGGAGGGCAGAGAACTTTGTGTGTTTATCTCTAAAATGGTGTTCAAGTTGCCGTAAAACCAGAGTTTTCGCTAGGGTACCCAACTCAGCTGACGTTACATATATTCCTCGAAAATCCCAAATATTCTTTGTCCAACACAGTAAAAAAAAAAAATTCTAATGTAAATATTAATCCTCCTGGAAAGTAAATATTATTATTTTTTATTTAAAACAGCTTACCAACAAAGTGCTTTAGAAATTAAAGCTTTTCTGTAGATAAATAAGAATAAGTCCGTCCACCCTAATTAGAAACGCCACGCAATGATCACTTGAAACTACATGCCTCTAAGATTGTAACTTAAGTATTTACTTTTCTAGATGGATTCAATTGAGTGGAGTTCAATACTAGGAGAAGATCTTGGTTCAAGAAGAGAGGAAGATCTTAAACCCGGAGAGGAGCCTGGTATAGACCAGGATCTAGGGATCGGAGACAAGTTTGACGATTCTTTGCTCGAGTGTCAGATCAAGCTTCAGTGCGAGGACGGAGAAATTGGGTATTTGTAAACCTGGAGATATCTCCGATCCTGATTTCTTTTTGTTCTTAAAATTAAAATTTAAAAATTTTTAAAAATAAATTTACATATTAAAAAATTTACTTTTATGTTTTGGATTTGTAAAGGCATAAAAAAATACATACTTGGTTTGCCTAGATAATATTGAGTTGCCAACCCCAAAATTTTCCCCTTCGGGTATCTACAAATAAGCTAATTTCTGGGGCGTACACAGGAGCCCCAATAGCCCCCCCCCCCCTCCTATAAGCTTCTAGCTGATTTCATACTTTAACTGAACCTACATTTATTTATTGTATTGGTTATTTGTACTACACAATGAGGCACGATTTGATGCGTTACAAAGAATGAGAATTATTTACAAAATACATATTTACTGAACAACAGTTATAAAACATGATAACGCCCATAACATAAAAGCTTGAGAAGACGCCATTATATCGAAAATGTAAGAATCCTGTCGTGTTTCTATAGAAGTAAAAATTACACTTTAAAATCGTCCTTTCATTCCAGATTTTTGTGGGACTTGATTGAAACACTGAGAACAGTTTTCCGAATTCAATGAATTTGAGCCGCGGCTTAAATCTGCCAAAAGCCGGTTTCAATTGAACGCCGGCTTAAATCTTTAAAAATTGAATAAATTTTAAGTGGAGCCAACCATATTTGAGCCGCGACTGAAATTCTTTAAATTTAGCCCCTGATTACATTACTAATTTACTAAATATGAATCATAATTAGTAACTCCTTTCTGTTTGAAAATATGACGTCTTTTCAAATTATTTGTCCTCCAAACATTAAAGGTATTTCCAAAAAGACATTATTCTTGAACCATAAGAGCAAAGTTATTTGAATCTATCATTTAAGAACATGTCAAATTAAACTTCTGGGAATGCTAGAGAGTTTTGAAGACGGATTGCTTCAGCTATTAACCTTTCCTGCTCTGCAAAATGGCGTTGAGGAAGCTGATGTTTAGGAGCTTCCTGCTGCTGTATTTTTTTCGAAGGTTGATTGAAAAACTGCTGAGTTGAAAATCCCTGCTGTGGTTGTGAAGTAAATTGTTGCTTCTGTGAACTAAGCTGTTGTTGTTGCTGTGATTTAAGCTGTTGTGATTTTGAATCAAAATGTGATTTTGAATTAAACTGTTGTGAATCAAATTGTTGTTGTGAATTAAGCTGTCGAGGATGTGAGTTTAACTGCTGTTGAGATTGTCTATTAAGTTGGTTTTGGGACTGGGAATTAAAATGTTGTTGCAACAATTCAAATGAGTGAGGGACAAAATTTTGTTGTTGATCATGTTGTGGTTTTTGTTGAACCTGCTGTGGTAGTTGTTGAACCTGTTGTTGCTGCTCTTTGGGTTGTTGATGTTGAGCCGGTTGTCGACGGCGAGGATCGAATTGTGATCTAAGTCTAGGATCGATTGTAGATTTTCTACTGCTTAGCTTTTGCTGGAAAGAAGAGGTATCATCTGAGATCTGAGGACTAAATCTATTTTGAGAGGGGAACTGTTCTTGTCTGGTACCTTGCTCAAAACCTTGTTCTTGCGCAAAAAATTCTTGTGTTCTTGGCTGTTTGTTTATTAGGTCTTGTCTGGAAGCCTGTTCTTGTATCCTAGGTTGTTCAAAGAACTGTTCTTGTGTTCTGGGTTGTTCATGTAACTTTGCTTGTATCCTAGGTTGTTCAATGAATTGTTCTTGTGTTCTAGGTTGCTCAAGGAACTGTTCTTGTATTCTAGGCTGTTTAAGGAACTGTTCTTGTGTCCTAGGTTGTTCAAGGAACTGTTCTTGTATTCTAGGTTGTTTATGGAACTGTTCTTGTATTCTAGGTTGTATAAGGAACTGTTCTTGTGTCCTAGGTTGTTCAAGGAACTGTTCTTGTATTCTAGGTTGTTTATGGAACTGTTCTTGTATTCTTGGTTGTTCAAGGAATTCTTCTTGTATTCTAGATTGTTCAATGAATTGTTCTTGTATCTGAGGTTGTTCAAGGAACTGTTCTTGTATCTGAGGTTGTTCTAGTGTCCTAGGCTGCTGTAGGAACTGTTCTTGCGTTCTTGGTTGTTGAAGTCGATCATCTCCACCCTGGTCCTCCTGTTGTTGTTGTTGAACTAATCTTTGCTGTTGAAGTTGATGAGCTCTTATATCCTCTAGTTCCCTCTCCAGTACCTTGGACAAGGTCTGAATGTCGAGAAGGATGAACATGTTAAAGGCGTGCTCCAGGAAGGACTCTGGTAAGGTGTTGAACTGGTTACTGCTGAAGACCTGGAGCTCCTGACTGAGTTCTCTGAACTTCCTATTGAACTCTGACTGCTCCTCCCTACTCAGTTTCTGCCAAGGATCTGGATCAGTGAAATCTGGTAAACCTAACCTTCTATACTCCAGCTCTTGTTCTACTGCTAGTCTCTGGTCTGGAGTTAGACCAATCTTGTCCCCTGGCTGCAGATCTAAACTCAACAGATGACCAATTAGATCTTCTCTCTGGGCAGCAGTTAATGTAGGAGCTTGAGTAGGCACATGACTATTAGTTTCCGAACCTGGAGCTAATGTCAAAACAAGGGCTTCATCTTCCTCTCCTATTGCAGAAACTGGTTCAGTAACTACTTCTCCTTTAGGTCCGTCTGTACTGAGATCAACTGGAGTAGGCTTAGTTTGGTTCTCGACTTTATCAAGGTCTGAAGTTATGAACTTTTGAACATTTTGATGATCGGTTGAATTCAATTGAAGATCATCATCGTTTGATAACTTTCTTTCAAAGGTTGAATCGATAATTGTTGAGACCGTTGTAATGGATACATCAGGACTAATGGACACAAGGGTGGAAGGTACTGCATCAGGGGATACAGAATTAATAGATACAGGATTAGTGGATACTGGAGTAGTGGATACAGGACTATCCGTTGGCCAAGGGGGAGCACAAACTACAGATCCCGCCAGTAACAGACATAAAATCTAAAAATAAAGAAAATTTGCAGGGTGTCTCAAGAAAACGGGGAATAAGGGTCTACAGACTTGTTCGTAAATGGATTTTCAAGATTGAGACCATTGTTAATATCTACGTACAATTTCAAATTTTGATTTTAGGCTTGTAGATGACAAAATGACAATTTCATAGGCTCCCTAAAGTTTCCAACTGGAGTGAGTAAATTTGGTTTAAAAAAAGATAATCTCCGTTTGCACAATTTTGTATAAAGGTCTACAGACCTTTTTTTAATCGGATTTTCAAAATTGAAACCTTTTTTTTATAAATTGTCCGTAGATTTTAAAAACTGTCTCAACCTTGAAAATCCGATTACAAACCAGTCTGTAGACCCTTATTCCCAGTTATTTTGAGACACTGTATATTTTATTAAATTTAAAAATGTGTTATTCTATTACCCCTTGTTTATAAATCATGAGTTTGCTGTTGGTAAGAACCATAGATTAATAATAGTCTTTTCAAGATTTAGGGGTTTTTCGTTCACAACAACGTAACTAGAGGTCAAAAGTAGTTACGAGCATGCTGCGTTGAAGTACAAGACAAAGATAGCCTGTTCTACGCCGCTTGTGCTTAACTCCTTTGAGCCTCTTCCTGAGGGTTATTGTGAACGAAAACCCCCTAAATCTTGAAAAGACGACATCTAGTGTTCTATCTATGGTAAGAACAATCATATTGTATTGTACAGGGTGTCCCAAAAAACATGGGAATTTAGTGACGAATTCGATATCGTCTTTGTTATGAATTAGCATTGTAATACCTAATTTCAAAAGCAATAATATTATTATGTCTGCTAGAGTTTATTTTATGAAAACGGTAAAAGACTGTAAAGATGTGTCTATAATGTCTCCGCACGATAAACAGTGAAGACGGACAAGTTTACTCTGGTTGTATACTGCAATTTTCTTGTTTTACTAAGTACAACCGTATGCAGTCAAAACGTAAACAAACAAATTGTAAACATAGCAGACGAAACTCTTACAGATTACAGCTTTCTCATTAGGTATCACTTACTAAATCAAAGAATTATTTAAAAAGACGATATCGAATTCGTCACTGAATTCCCATGTTTTTTGGGACACCCTGTATATATCTCTTTACAATATAAAAATTACGCATGCATAATTGAACGGAGATTATAATACTAACCCTCTTATAGTGCCTTCAAGATGCAAACACGTGCAACAATAATACAGGGTGTCCATTATTATGGGACATACATAGATTGGTTCGTTTCTTTTAAAACTTTTAAGGTTTTAGGCCTTTTAAAAGGTTAAAAGTTGTAAAATTTTACAAATTACAAAATTGTTTTTTCTAAATATTCGTATTTCTTACACTATGCTAAATTTTGAAGCTAAGAAAAAATATGCATAAAATGAAATGAATGTTTTTGGTTCGTTTTTCCTTTAAATTTTTCTTTAACGATAAATACAATTAGAACATGGCATATCGTTAGAAAAGGAAACTTTTACAGAGTTCAGTTTTAATATGTTGGAAGTATGGTATAAGTGTTTGTGCGGTGCCTTTCAAAAATATTAAAACCTCAAAAAAGTTATTTCCCTGCCATCACTAGGTATCTATTCTGAGCTGAAAACTTTAGAATGAGATATCCTTAATCCCGATAACCTAATCTGAGTATCCATGCATCCAATGGACACACTTTTTATTTTCGTCTTAAACCGTTCTTTCTTGGATCTATAGTAGAGAAAAATCAAAAACCGGTTTTTTAAAATTAGAGAGTTTCTCCCATTTCTTTATATAATCTTAAATGGCGTGCAAAATTTCAAATTTATCGGCTTCGTATACGCGACTCTGATTGGTTGAATTTGATACACTTTTCAGGATACAAGTACAAGATTAGGTTAGTCTCGATATTAAGAAAAAGAGAAGATAGGATGGTGTATTAACCTCGATATCCACTATTCTAAAGTTTTCAGCTCTGTCAATATAAATATGAGAATTAAGAGACGACCCAATATTCGTATTTGATGTCCAATAGTTAGCTATAAATGAAGTGGTGTGAATAAATTATCATCTATTAAGCTGGTCTACTTTTTAATGTCATAGCTGAAGGAGATCTTAATTATTGAAATATATTAAAATCTGGAAAAATTTCCTAAAATCTTTTTCAAATTTGAAAATCATAAGCTTTTTTTAACTGGATTAATTGAAGAACACATGTGATTACGATAAATGCAGTGCATAAGATCTATGACGACTCAAGAGATGATCCTTAATTCCTATTATTATCTAGAGATCCTATTTCTTTAAAAAGTTTTGGGACTTATCATTGTAAGACAACACGGATCAGACATTTTATTGGATAGAATGTTTTTAGATAACTCATAGATAAGAAAAGAAACAGAAAGAAAAGAATTCAAAAAATTGTTAAATACACTGTCAATGAAAAGTTCCTCTATCCAATTTCAGGTCTGTATAAAGTGCTGTCCATGAAAGTATTATCTATTTAATGTTCAATGATCCATCTTCAAAATATCTTTATATATAAAGTCCCGACGCCTTAAAGAATATCGAAGGGTTGTGTGAGTGTTAATGATATTGCAGAATGCCCCCTGACAAGAAAGAAAGATGATTGTTTATATCTACTGGAAGATGATTGTTTATATCTACTGGAAGAACTGAAAGCATTAACCTAGCATGACTCTACACGCATATCATTTAATGCCTTGACCAAAAGCGGTTACATGGTTAAACTACTGAGTAGTTTTTGCTCTGTATACATAATATCGCACTGTGTTATATCAGGCACATGGAGAGGGTTCAGAGTCTTTAATGTATAGAATTGGGCGTTGGCAACATGTCGTATCTTGTGCTATCTTGTCCTCTTGGCAGATTTTAAATTAAACCTTACAGAGTTAGCAGAGTAACATACAAACTTACATTCATACACATTGCATACAGACATAAACAAATTATAGGGATTTATTTGATATCCATCTTTATTCTTGATTACCCTTCAGGGGCGAATACGAAGGGCAAGGGGGACTAAGCCTCCTCCCGAGATAAGTTAAATCTATAGTTCCCCCTGTATCGGGCTGAACCGCGCCCCCTGAACTATTTCCTGAATACGCCTGTTTTCGATAATATATTATTACTGCACTCCAACTTTTTTATCTTTTAAAAAATATTTTATAATTATAATGTTTACAAGCTTTAGAATTTAAAAGATGATTATATATAAAACTTCCATGGATTCTAAGTAGATCTACTAAATATCTTGATATTTATCATTATCAAATCAAATAAAAAATTATTACATGATACAGTCATAGGGTTTAGGAAGATCTAATAAGCATTATATTATAATATTTATAGTTTGAGGTTCTATTAAAATCTACATTATAGTGTTTATATTTTATGCTTTCTGAAGTCAAAACTTAATTTTTAGTTTTGAGATCTCTTTAGTTTAGTACGCTTCCTACGGAATATCCATGGATGAAACAAAGGACTTGAGTCTTTGCCACAAACTCGAATATTAGAATCCCTAAATCGTTGCAACCTGATGACGTACAGCCTTTGATATTTCAAACTTAGATTGTTTGATCTAACGGAATTCAGAAATTGAAATTCCTAGGTTTACGTCATTTGACAGGAAAGATATAGGGATTAGAAAATTAGAGTTTGTGGCAAAGACTCAATTCCTTAATCCTTAGGTCTGCACAAGATTGAGATCAATTCTTGATCCCAAGATTCACAACAAAGTTTTGACCATGAACTCTGAAAAATCTACTTATCAGATTTTGTGTACATCTACTACAGTCCTCGTCGTATATATCAATACAATAAAGACGACTTTCTATTTTGATTTTGATTTAAGCAAAACATTTGAACAAAGAGAAGTTGCCAATTAACAGCATTTTTTATTTACTTTTAAACCTATAATTTGAAAATCATTTTTAGGGATAAAAGCATTATTAACTCAAAGTCGTTCTCATTGTATTGATATATTCGCCCACCACTGTAGATATTATAATGAGTAGGTTTTGCCGGGTGTATTACTCAATATTTCCTTCCTAATCCCGACAAGAATCAGTTAACTAAGAAAATCGTGTCCTATTATACCAAGATAAAGTATCCTATTCAAATATTAAAATTCTACGGGAAGAATGCAAAACGCCTGATTATGTTCAACCTTTTCTTATTTATATCTTTATGTTTTTTTGTGTTTGTCTGATGAAACAAATAATGGGGAATTAGAATAAAGAAAGAATTTATAAAACATATTAAACTTCTAATAGATATGATATTATATGATGTGTATCAATTCAAATTTAAGTCACGTTAAACTGAAATCTTGTATTTTTAATCATAACTCCTCTTATATATTTATGAGCAATTGAGAAGAAAATCCCCAATAAAAACGTCTTTCTATTTATTGAAAATGTCGCTAAGCAAAAACTTTGAAAACAGCTGTTACAAATTACAAATTCTTGAATGCTGACCGATATTTCTAATAAAAGAAATTATGAAGACGACAATTATTCGGTTGGATTTCTAAAAATATTAATTTACCAGATTATTCCGCATCCTGCACTCCGTCACATGCACAGTACAGCAGCAGGGTCTCAGGAATCAGAACCTGTACATTGTACATGAGTACATGTGCAGCCATAATAAGCTGATCAATTTAAACAAGATCAATTTCATCACTTTATAGATCAATCAGAGAAAATATAAATTAAAGGCACCGTTTAACAAAACCCTGGTCAGTCAATATACAGGGTTACCCACAAAGGATAAGACTGTAAAGAC
Source organism: Eurytemora carolleeae (assembly GCF_000591075.1). NCBI lineage: Eukaryota > Metazoa > Arthropoda > Copepoda > Calanoida > Temoridae > Eurytemora > Eurytemora carolleeae. The sequence goes on along the minus strand of NW_019396358.1, from coordinate 355,163 downwards.
GATCTGATTATCTTAAATAATGCATGCCTTGAATAAAGTCTTTTAATTGCTTATTTAATGATTTTTAAAAGGAATTAACAAGTTTAATTTTAAAGGGGATTATGAATAAAAGAAAACAGAACGTATAAATTCCCTTCAGTTGGCTCTGAAGTCGTATCCTGTATTATTAGATCAATTGTTAAGAAGATCGAAAAAAAGATCAAATTTATCACTTCTTAGACAAGTTCTAGAACATATAAATGAAATAAACTACTAAAAACAACCAGCATATCAATGCACATTTTATGGATAGACGGATCCACTGTTGAGGAGAACAATTAAAATTAAAGACTAGATGATCAAATAACATGAGCAATTAGGTTTAACAAAATCAATCTTGAAACTAACCAATTAAAGAACAAATCAATTATTAATGATTTAAATTTCAGCCATGAAATTCAAATTATGAATTCTTTTAGATCAAATAGTCTTAGTTTAAAATATCTAAGACTATACACCATCAGGTTGCAAAGAAAAAAGGGATTTGAAAATTTGTTAGCTTGATTGATAATCGTATTAATTGGTTTACAAAAACTTTTAATAAAACTTACAACATTTTAAAACTGTATTCGATATTACATAAAGTTGGCTTTTATTAAACTTAAAGAAAAAAGGAAAAAACAAACTGAAACGATCGATTTGGATTAGTTTTTTTGCAAATTATTTCTCCCAGGGTCTAAATTTTGTAAGTTTAAGTTTGGATGTAAAAAAGCCCGGATCCTTCATGATCTCCTCTCCAAAAGCTATATCGAGATCACAAAAAAGGTTTGATGTTAAAAAAAAACCAACTTGTTTTGTGATTTCTCTCATCTTATTACATTTGATGCTAATATAATGCCCTGGTTTAAAAATATTACAAGAATAATGATATATAAGCACCTGTCCGCTCTATATAGTACTCTCATATACTGACTAGTAGTACTGTAAACAACTACTATTTGTAGACTAGGAGCTTTGAGTAGAGTAGGGCACCGCCCTTCTTCGCCTAAATACAATTCCCCCCCCCACCCCCTTCCTTTTTAATTTTAGATATCCAGATGTTAACCCTACCCTACCAATACAATTCTCCACCCCACCCCCTCCCTTTTAATCTTAGATATTCAGATATTAACCCTACCCTACCAATACAATTCTCCACCCCACCCCCTCCCTTTTAATCTTAGATATCCAGATGTTAACCCTACCCTACCAATACAACTCTCCCCCCCGGGCCTCCCTTCCTTTTCATCTTAAATATCCAGATATTAACCCTACCCTACTGTTACAATTCTCCCCCCCCCCTTCCTTTTAATCTTAGATTTCCAGATATTAACCTTTATAGCCTACCAATACAATTCCCTACCCCAACCCCCTCCGTTTTAATAATAGATTGTAAACCCTACTTCTTTTCTTTTGATCGTTAAATATTTTTCAATATGCAAAGGAGAAATAAGAGAAATAAGAACATATTTGATAGTTTTAATGATTTAGTTACTACTAGATGGAGGGTCCGGCGTTATCCGCGGCCAAACAAATTTGCGATTTTTTTAGCCTATAACACCCCCCCCCCCCCCNCGGCCACCCATGAGTGTCTACAAAAAATTTCAGCCCAATCGGTCTAGCCGTTTGGCCGGCTATACGCAACATATATATGAATGTCTTGTTTTATAATATAGATTTTATCCCCCACGGTTGGTTATTTCGTTGAACAGGAGATTAAACGATAAATTACTACTTAACCGGGAGTTTTCATGAGGATAATTAAATTGAGGGGAAAACCACTTTATAGCCACTTGGTTAAGTGGTTTTCCCATCAATTCAATTACCCTCCCTTAATCTCCCGGTTACACCTCTTTCATACACATGATTAACCACATTGATTAACCATATCAAAACCACTTATTCCACCATTGCCTGTACCCATGTAAAGATATCTATATTAAAGTTTCCTCCCTTTCTGATCATATACAGATATTAACTCTACCAAAATAATAAAATAACTAAGGGTGACGTATCGTTTGCACTAATGATTGATCGGACTAACGTACATTCGCACTATCGTTCATTCGGACTAACGTTTTATTTGAGGGTTAGGTTAGGTTAAGACAATTTCTGGGCCGAGCGCTGCGGCTAGGACAGGCTAGGGGTCCAAGCGCTGCGGCCACAAGTGTTACTGATCAGCGGACTTTAGTGCAAAAGTACGTTAGTTCAATCGGACATTAGTGCAAACGATATAGCATCCTGTTTAGTATTTATAAAATGATAATCAGCTATCCCTCTCATTATTTCCAAGTAATTTTCTCGTGTATCAGTGATTTTAAAATTAGTGCATTTCATCTAAAGTTTTGACTATTTCACCTGGCAAAGTGTCATTAACAAAAGATCCAATTAAGAAGTGCATTATACACTGCAGGGCGGCTTATTTTCAAAGTGCAGTTGTAAATCGGAACTAAATTTCAGTTGGTTGTAATTAAAACACAGCTAATTAAAGCGCAGACTATTAAACCGCTATCCCAACAAATTTGTGTTTACTATTTAATGATTTAACTTATCGAAAACTTTATAATTTCGATTAATGCATATATATCTAAATCTAAAATCATTCTAACAGGAACTGAACACTTGCCACAAATCCTAAATTTTTAATCCCAATATCTTTGCAGTCTTATATCGTTTATCTAATGGAATTTAAAATGTCTAAAATATCAAGTTGCAAAGAAATTTGAAAACTAGAATTTGTGGCGAGTGTTGAGTAAGTTTTTTGTAATACCAATGCGATTAAAAAAGAAAATTTTATTTCTATTTTATTTTGTGTTTGTTTCTAAATCAATCGTGATAAAACCTAATAATATTTTAATACCAGAAGTACTTAATGCTTTAAACACCATGATTGTATAAATCTTCATATCATGCTGTGATGTTAAAACAGATTTAAAGAGATGAAATCATCAGATAAAAGATTATATATCTATTGATAATTAGGCCCACCTATAGAAGTTTTATGAAGGGAGGGGAGGGGAACAAATTTAGAGACCCATTCGGGACATTTTAGAGACCCATTCGGGACATTTTAGAGACCCATTCGGGACATTTTAGAGACCCATTCGGTACATTTTAGAGACCCATTCGGGACATTTTGTTTTAGTGGAACATGATGTGTGTACTTTTATTCAGTCCATGCTCAAATCATTTTTGCACTTTTATCAAACCATAACAACACCTATCCAGGCCCAATCAAACCAATTGTTTGTGTTTGCGCAGTTCTGTAAACCATTTATTTAAAGTCCCCTCCATGTGCGAATTTTTATGATTTGATCAGATAATTATTTCGCTAATTCTCAATACTCATCTTTATTGATTCTCCTTGTAAACTGCGTTCTTCTTAAAGTTACAACCGTTTTATTGGTAATTAAGGTTTACTACATTTAAAGTATCAAATCATAGAGAATTTAATTAGTTCCAAAACTTACACTTGGCCCGTTTTTGGGATCCCGGCCTGCATATCTAGAGTAAAAGTCCATAGTAATATCTATTTATGCAACTGCCTTGTGTTATAATACTTTTTTTTTACTTAATTTAGTTTCTTCAGGATTTAAAGGCTTGAATTTTAACCGAAAACAAACTATTTTAAGTAAAAATCCCGACAAAAATATAATTTCCCAAATTATACACGAAGCAGTTGCTTATATAATTCTATTCCAGTTTAACCCGAAAAAATGCTTTCAAAAAACTCTTGAGTAAAAAATCCAATCTTCTGGGACATTCTTTCTCATAATTTCACAGCTTGAATTTATGTATATACAAAACAAAAACGTTAAATTAATATTAATGGTGGAAGAATGAGAACTCAGGGGAAAAAACTAGAAGTGGGTCCAAGGGCGTATGCAGAAATAAATCTAGGGGGGGGGGAACAACATTTGAACTGTTTAAATTCAAAACATATTTGGCTTCTTTGATATCAGACATAAGTATAAGATACTTTAAAGGTACACACACAGTCCAATTACCTTACAAGTACTACTTTATCTGTCCTTCAAACAAAGCTAGCAAAAAAAAGCATTGTTTCTAAAAAATCGACATTTTCTTATACTTTTATGTTAGTATTAATAATTAGTATTTAAACTAGAGAAAGTCAAAGACATTTTTGAAAATGAAAAACTCAACTTAAACTTAAATTCTATGAGATGGAAAAAAGGACAAAGGTCCAAAAAATAATTATGACTTGTAAAAGTTTCTGTTGTGAAAAAAAAGTAGGAGTACAATTGTAATCTATATAATAAAGCTCTTAGTTCATTTATGTGTTTGCTATGGCTGGCCAAACGGCTGAATCGATTGGGCTGAATTTAAGTGAGGAAACTCATTGATACCCTTGGGGATGACATAAGCTTAATTAATTATAAGTTTTTTGTTTTAATTCGATTTTTAAAATTTCATGGGCACTGCATTTAGTTTGCAATTAATAAAGTAAACAAAATCTAAATTAAAAAAAAACTTAAAATGGTTTTTTACTACCTCCAAACTCAAGCCTTCATTGCATGGCATTAAAAACAATTATTTTACTTCGCTATCACATATTGTGCCCATCCTATTAGGATGAATGTGCAATTCCATTCTAGATAGATTTTTCATTCGGACTTCTGTCATGGTGGCTCTGATCCACTAATATAATCTTCTTAATGTACTAAATGAACAGCAAACTATTTTTTTATGTTCTTCACTCTTCAGTTTAAGATTTGCAAAGTGTGAAAGCTCTGAGTTCTAGGGGGTGGGCTACGCCTCCCCCTTTGCAGGTCTTGGGGGTCGCACTGCCCCCCCCCCCCCCTCCTGTATACGACCTTTGGTGGGTAGCCATGAGAGGGTGCGGCCTATGATTGGCGTCACAGTCTAAAGGAAAATCTTGGATCTCTGAGAAATACGAAACAAATATAATAATGTCCAACTTTGATTGTTGCATGAATTTAAATACATAATGTGTCTGTGTGTATGAGACCAGGTTTAATTGAACCAGTAATATAAACTAGAATTAAGATAAGCTTGATTCTATCTTCTTTTTACGGACTAGTATAACCCCTGGGGTACGTGGGATACAGAGTGTAACTGTTAGCACGCAGAGGGGGTTTAGAAATAGGACGGATAAATGTTATAACGAGAAAAAAGCGTCCAAGTGCATTGAAAAAGGAGAGAGCTGATCACTTGATATAGACTTCAAGCCTTTTGTCGTTGCAAATTTAATGATATTTTAAACTGAACTCATTTGATCTGACATGAATTTTTAGAAGTACCATCACAGGTGAAACTAGCAAAAAATTTCAAAAATAAAAGGTTTCGGTAATCCGAGTGACTAGTTATGGGTTCAACCATTATTTCAGTTTTCTTAGAAAGATCATATCTTTTGTTAAAAATATTAGTTAATTGTAGAATTTTTATTTTAAAAAAGATTTAACGTATTTTAGTGGCACCATTAAAACGTGACGGAATTTTTGTGTCGTGTTCAATCAGATTCCAGAACCTTCTGCAGTAAATTTCTTTATTTCTTAAATCCTTTAATTGTTTTGTAGGGTAATAAATAAATGAGTTAGAGGGGGGGGGGAAGCAAATCAGAATCTAATTGCAGTGTTTTACCCTCTTTTCAGTACATTTATTTTCCTAAGTATTTAGCAAACAAACCAATTCTGAGGCCGAATTTAAAGAAGTTGAACCGCCAATAAACCGTTCCAATTAAGCGCCAGCTGAGTCAACCATGTTTGAACCGCGTCTCTTGTTGGAAACGTCTGAACGCAGTTCAAATTCGTTAAATTCGGCCTCTGATCTTTTTCTTTTCTCTTCTCCGAAATAATTGGGATTTTTATTTCTAAGTTTGAAATTTGCCTACAATTGTTTTATTGTTTTCTTCATTAAAAACACTGAAGAGTCTCTTTTTCAAATAAAGTATTCAATTTAATAGAAAGAAATGGGGAGAAGGTTTTTGGAAAAATATACATTCCCGCCGGCAATGATTGTTTTCTAGACACGCCCTAAATGTTTTTTCGTGGATTTTTACTGTAATGCGCGCAGATCTCTAGTGCACATATTTAACAAGTTTTTATTAATCTGATAGAAACCCCGGTCTGTATTTTAAATTGTTAGTGGTCGGGGAATTATTTTAATAGTGTACGCAACAAAGCAGAATACATCTTACATCCGGCCATATTACAAGGAGGAGACAATGTTGTAGAATATTATATTGATGAAAGGGACAATGTTGTAGAATATTAATAATTTAAAGTGAAAACATTAATTTCTGAATAAAAACAAAGAGTTCTACTACTACAGTATGACCCAAAAAACTAAGGAATGCGTTTTTGACGTTGACTGAAAGTAAACAGCAAAAACCTGTATACGGAAATGGGTATGTGTACACTTCATATTTGCTTTGTTAAATCTTAATTTATAGTCTTCCTATTCCATGGTTTCATGAGTCTTAATGTATGAAAGAATGTCAATTTGCATTTTATATTATAGCTAGATAAACCAATTTTTAGTTTGAACCATTTTAGTTTTTAAAATATCTCTCGAAGAGTGTTAGTGAAATGCAGTGAATACTTAGTAATTGGAAATAGTAACCTTTTTTTTAAACATAACTGAACATGGACAAAACATGTAGAAAGTTTTTTGGAAAAAAATTTATTTCGTGAACTAGAAAAAATTTTATAAAAAATTCACAGCCATAAGTTAAACAACTTTTAGGAACATTTTAATTTATACCGAGTATGCTACGCGCATACCAGCTGGAACCATTGTCTGAGCGCATCACTTAGTGTTGCTGGAAGGTTCTCTACATCTCTAAGTATGATATAGTGCTGGAAGGGGAAGGTGTCGAGGTAGCTCTGTATTCCCAGCAGTTCACCTTTACCACCAAACACTGGAGCTCTGGAAAAAAAAGATTTTGTCAAAAAAACCTTTTTGTTTATTTTCGGAACCCATAGCTTAAAGAGTATGGATAGGATGTTGAACTATCACGAGTTAATGAAAATTAAAATACTTTGAAAGTCAATTAGTTCAATTATAAAAATCAAGTTCATTATTAATAAATAACGTTAAAAATCCAAATTCTTGCCGATTAGTCTTTTCCTCCCTTTCAAATTTCACGACTCTTTTTTAAATAAACTAAATTGAGTCTTTGCCACAAACTCAAATTTTTGATCCGTTATCTTTACAACCTGACGGTGTAAAACTTTGATATTCAAAACGTAAATTATTTAATCTAACAGAATTGTTGACTCTGCTATAGTCCGAGCTAAAGCTATACCTAGAGAAGTTGCTTTAAAGAAAGTGGAGAAAAAGGAGAAACCAGATCGAGTTATATTTCAAGGAATAATAATTGTCCTAAAACATTTTTTTAGAAAGTGAATATTTGCAAATTATCTTTTTTCCATCTCATAATCTGAGTTCTTTTCCCTTATGTCCATTTGACAGCCCAAATTTTTATTTTGAATAATCTTTTTGTTTGTTTATCTTCTTATGATTTTTACATTTTTTTTATTTTTTTTATCGATTTGATGGTTATTATATCATTAGAACTGACGAGGGTCAACCCAGACCGAAATATATTTTCAATAAATGTGGAACTAACATCTACTTTTTTACTCTACAGAGGTTTGGTCCATCACCATCACTGAATTTTAAATCTAACAGAATTCATCGGTGAAAATTGCAATTAAAAAATCAGATTTTGTGGCCAAGACTCAATTTTTTCAGATGTTATATTAAGATTACTAACCGGATATCAAGAACACTGTCTGTATTCTCTGGGTTCTCTACGATTAGATAAAGACAGAAGAACCCTGCTCCTCGACTATTCACAACAGACTTAACATAAAATATAATTAATTCAATTAGTTAAACATACTATTAGTGAAATTTTTAATGAACCTCATTGCAAAGACGGAAATGCCTGAATTACAACCGTAACCTTAAATTAAAAGTTTTGTCTGATCAAGTATGATTTATATATCTCAGTTTATATTTTTTAAACTAGTTATTTTAGTTTGTAATTGTTCTTCTGAAGGAAAAAAGATAGGAATTACTTTTAAGCCTAGACAAACAATATTATCTTTCACATTATTGATCAGATACAGGTTTAAGTGTACCGTTGTGAATCGGACATTAACATCTTTGCATGAAGAGTCACTTTAAAATAGGCTTTCAGTCTCTTTAAATGATAATTTCTGTCAACATTTAAATTGGGGGGAAAAAAAACTTTGAATTAGCAACTTTAAATATTGTCAAGAAGAAAAAGCATATCAGAAAAGTAAAAGTTTGAATGTCAACATTGTGGAAAATCAATAGTTTCAAAAGATTCAAAATATTTCTTGGTAAATTGTTCAGACTAGAAGACACTCACCTGAATAACTTTCTCCTTCCCTTCATGGAATATCCCTCTCCCATCTGATATTATCACCAGGAGCTGAGATAGAGCAGTCCCACTCCCGGCACTATTCCGGTATTTATGGAACAAACCAGAGGTTAGGGAGAGCAGAGATATCACACTTGTACTCTTCTGATCAAACCTGGAAACAAGATGGGGTTTCATGGAGATATTCAGTGTAAAAGAATATCATTCAAAGGACGGTCCACGTAATTTCAAGCGACCATCCAGATTCCAGACCTTTGTCTGAGAAAAATTGATGAGGTTATCCGTGTGTTTCTATTTGAAAAGTGATAATTTTCAATTGTGGTTCCTCTAAATAAATGAGTTTCAAATTTATAAAGCAGAATTTGACACTTCACCTAATAGAAAAACTAAAAGCTATAAGTTTAGAGGATAGCGTTGTAACTTTTAAAAAGGAGGAAGTTGCATTAAATTATGTAGGAAATCTTTTTAATCTCTCCCTTCTTCCCCAATACAATAAATAAATTATATGAAGACACTCCCTTCTTCCCCAATACAATAAATAAATTATATGAACTCTCCCTTCTCCTCCAATACAATATATAAATTATATGAAGACTCTCCCTTCCTCCCCAATACAATATATAAATTATATGAAGACTCTCCCTTCTTCTCCAATACAATATATAAATTATATGAAGACTCTCCCTTCTTCCCCAATACAATAAATAAATTATATGAAGACTCTCCCTTCTTCTCCAATACAATAAATAAATTATATGAATACCTGAACTGATTTTGAATCTTGTGTCCGGCTGTCTGAGACCACTGTAGGTTAAGAGGATGGATAACCTCGGCTGATTCTCCAAACCGCAGAACTCCCAACTGTCCGGCCTCGAGCAGAGCTAAAGCCGAGGATATTGTGTTCAAGGACTCTAGAGCAATCTGTCGGGATTTATTATCCGACATACTGGCGGAGTCGTCCAGCGCAACCAGGATCTGAAACTCTCTCTTGTTAGGTTTAGTTCTTCTCAACCAGATTTTATCCTTCTTAAAATCTGATGCAATGAATGGGATTATTTTTCTCATGTTTAGACGCTTCCCGGTTCTAAAATCTCCCTGCAAGCTGGAGGCTTTAGTTGGGTTGAGAATGAGTCGGAGCTGCTCAGAGAGCTGGTGGGATAGCTGAGTCAAAACGGGAGCATTGTTCTCCTCCGAATCGTTCAGTGATATCTGCTGCATGGAGAGGTCTGTATCAAACCTGATAGAACCGCCGGATGGAATAACATCCATGTCTTGTCTTACAGCAATGGAATCTGTACCACGAGGAATTAATTCGGTATCCACAAACTCCTTCTCTGCATCTTCAGTCTTCTCTTTATCCCCCTTCTCATCATTAGAACTATTCTCCGTCTTCTCCGCTGAAGATTTCTCAGTTTTCCTCGCTTCAATGTTTGGAACATCTTCTTTCTCTTCTTCTGTTTCCATTTCAAAATCATTCATGAAAACTTGATCCTTGACATCTTCTTCTGCTCTGTCTAGCGCAGCTCTATCCTCTTCTCGTTTATCCATCACATGCTGGAAGGTGTCGGCATTCTTTTGTCCTTCTTCGCCCGTCATGTTTCCTTCCATCAGCTCCAACCTTTCTCCTTTCATAGAATTATCCGCCAAAGTTTTCTCTTCTTGAGATTTTGTTCCTTTACCGGATTTTTCCTCAGAATCTTCTTTAGACTGTTTATCAGTTTGAACACTGAAGGATTTATTATCCTCGGTCTTCTCTGAGTTCTCGTTTAAGCCTGCAGACTCCTCCTTGTTGCTTTGGTCAAACTCAGTCTCGTTCTTAACAGAGTCCTTTCCTGCCTTATTCTCATCGTTGGCAATAGTTTCCTCCGGACCTTTCTCCTCCTCCTCCATGTTTACTTTCTGCTCATCATCAGCTTTCTCTAGGGTTTCCTCATCCGGAGTATCATCCTCTTGGAACTTCTCAACCTGAGTGTTATCTCCGTCTTCATCATCGGAATTATCCTCGCTTTCTTCGCCTTCCTCATCCTTCTTATCCTCAAAGTCTGGAAGTGCTTCAGGCTCATCAGCACCGTCATGGTCTTCAAACGGATCTTCTTGTTCATCCACTTCCATACTCATCTCATCAGGTAGATCCATGGGTTCAGGTTCTGGAAACTTTTGATCCTCTCCGTGCAGTTCATCAACTTGATTATCGTCAAACTCAGGTTCCTCTTGCTCCTCGTCTTTCCTTTCTCTTTTCTCTCCTTCCTTTTTACTCTCCTGTTTATCATTGCTTGATAGTTCTTCATCAACCTGTTCCTCTGTATTCCCTTGTTCCTTGCTCTCTCCCAGGTTTTCCTCATCCTCCTCTTCCTCCTGTTCTCCCCACATATCCTTATCCAGTTCTTCATTCCCTTCAACCTCTCCCACCTCATCATCCAGCTCCTTCTCCTCTTCATCTTTATTCTCATCCTCCTCAGCATCCTGTTCCTCCTTGTCCTGAAGTTGGCTCTCAAAATTATCAGACATTTCTATTCCATTCTCCTCTTCCGCCGTATCCTTTTCTTCCTCTTTCTTTTCAGTTCCATCATAAGCCCCGTCCAACATATCTTCGTTATCAATCTGATCAGAAACATCTTTACTTCCCTCTCCAGCTCCCAACCCTGTCTCCTCCTCTGAGCTCTTGAAATCAGTTTCTCCGCTCTCCTTATCCTCGTCCTCCAACCCCTTGATTGGACAGAATCCTTCAACTGAAATGTGTCGGAACACCTTGAGTAGAACGGAGAGGAGTTTGGAGAATTCTCTTAAAACTAGCATACTAGACTTCAGGACAGATTGCAGGGAGCAACTGTATACCTCCAGCATCCCAACTACATCCTTAAGCACGCGAAGAATGTTATTTCTACTCTCTGGGACAAGATTAAAGATTTTGATGGAGTTCTCTATATCTCGGAGTAATCCCACACATTTAAACTTAGGAACCTGATTCAGGATACAGTTCATGATATTCAACCAGTTTTCCTCATCTTTGAAAGATTTCATAGTTATTTGCATAGCCTGGATACCAAGTAAACTCTTAAACAAGGTTTTACTCATACTGGATTTAAAGTCAAAATCTACTGGAGAGGATGAAGTACAGGGCTTCATGGGTAGAAACATATTCTGAACTGTCTCCAGCTTAGAATTCAAGCTTCTCAACCTTCTCTCAACAGGGTGGTTTGATACTAGAGCTATGCAAGAATTGATTCCCTTTCCTAATTTACTCACATCCTTCGTGAGAGCTGAAAGGTTCAGGAATAGCTGAGAGGATGCAAAGTATCTTGGAGCAGAGGTAGAATATTCTGATAGTTTCCTGAGTATATATTTAGCAGAGCTCAGGAGAATCAAGGATTCTCTAATCTCAGGATAGTCCTGAGTAAAGTTCTCCAGAACCAGGACAACAGAATTCATCTCCAGCATTGATGTTTGTAGTGATTTAACATAATCTTGAGCAGGATAGTAACTAGCATTAGGACTCCACTCCTTCAACTCCATGCAGAAGGTTTGTATTGTCTCCTGTAGGTTGGAAAACCTTAGGATGGTTTTCCTCCAGGTAGTGAGCGAGTGCAGGGAGTGCTGAGCAAACCCTTGAAACCGTTCAGCAACATTAGGACTCACATCCTCCGGGAGCTGTTTATCCAGGAGAGGAACCAACTGTCTGTATCTAGCCCAGCACCTGGATCAAAAACAATTAATAAAATGAAGAAAGATTGTTGTCATCGAGGAACTGATAACTAAACTGAAACTCAAAATTTATAATACCTATACCTATGCAAGTTTGGGACCTAGTGTTGTAAACCTTTGATATTAAATCTATGACTAAAATGATCTAGCAGAAAGTATTGTTTAAATTACAAAAGGGTCATGACATCAGGTTGCAAATATATATATATTAGGATTAGAAAACAAAAATGTTAGGCAAATTCAACTAGATTTCTGAAGGAAAGAAATTAAAATAAATAAATATATTTGGCTAAAAAAATTAAATTGAATTAAAAAAATATATATAAAATAAGTTTATCAAAATTTCTTATAATTTGGTTAAAAAGTCGCCCCGACAATAAGACTACTTTAACTATGCTATTGTTCTTTTTGTAAAAAGTAGAAAAATTACCTGAAGAAATATTTTTCGCAATCTTTCCAGAGTTGAAGTTCAGAATTTAACTTGACGAACAGTTCATCATTAGTGTTCAGATCTCCGCAGTTCATTAACCCATGTCTGTACGAGAGACCCAACCCTTGCAGGGTTTTGAACAGATCGTTGAGGGCTCTTCTCTTCCTCTGCTGGATAAAACCGGCCTGCTTCTTCTGCTCCTCCTTAGTCTTACTCCGGGTTACATCAAGCTTCTGTAATTTCTCCATCTCATTGATAATGTTTGGAACCAACTCTGAGATTGGTTCAACTAGGTTTTTATTTCTGATCTCATGTAGGATCTTCCGCTGAATGTTGTATGCCTGTTTGCTCATTTTCTCGTAGCTACCGATCTCAATATTCTTCAGATTGACAATATTCTGGTAAACAAGAGGAGTTGAAGGTAGAATTGATATCTCCAGAACCTGATCTAAACCAACCGGACTAGAACCATCAACCACCGCCTCAGATCCTTCATCAATGAAATAGTTTTTGCAAGGTTCGCTCACAGCCTTCTTATACTCCCTCAGCGCCTTGTGGAGAACCTTCCTGGTCTTCTCCACCATGTTCTTGACAGACCAGAAGTTTGTATCCTTCCACCTTGCCATTTTTACAAACTCTCCAACCTTCTTCTCAGATGCTTTGAATAGGGCGTCAAGTCTAGACTCAATGGACTCTTGGAATCTGGCGTAGTACTCCTGGATGTTCTGTAGCGCGGCAATCAACCACTTCTTGTTGGATCCAATCTGGAGCATGGTTTTCTGCGCGGACTGGAGAATCTCCAACCTTGTCTTGAAATCTGCTAAATTTGACGCTTCAATGAACTGAATTAGAGCTCGGACGGTTTCAGTCTTGTTCTTAGCCTCTAGTACTACTCCCATCACGTGGAGCCAGAACTCCGAGGATGCGTTCCTTATAGTTTCCAGAGATTGTGCCAGGATGGGTTTCCAGTTGGATAACTCGAGCTTTCTCCATCTGAGTATAAGAACTGAGATACTGTCCATCAGGTTTTGGATGGAAACTCCTCTGTGTGCATTCTTTTCCCACTCCTGACATGATCCCAGGAGTAGCTCCAATCCTGTCAGGTTCTTGGAGAGGGGAGACTCCAGAGGGAATGTGAGAATTCTATTCCTAATGACTAGAATTTGAAGAAGTAGTGGATTCTCCGGGAACTCATCCAACAGGTTTCCAACAGAAGATCCCATTGCTAGCAGCAGAGGTTTCATCAACTTAGTTTCCTCCTCATTGGGATCTGTGTAGAAATTGTAGAATTTGGGTTTGTCAACTCCAGATATAAAACTGTTAGCCAGGGTTATCAGGGAAGGAATGAGATTAGTCTCTAGAGCTAGACTGTTAACTCCGGGTTGGGCAGAAATTAGAGAATTAATGGTTCTCCACCTATCTCTGAACTCTGTTCTTGATATCTCAGTAAGTCCTGAACTGACGTCAGTAGTTCCAAATTTGAGAATAAAACTAGCAATATCTTTGATAATTTCTAACCGGACCGGAGAGAAGGATGGTTTCTCTGCAACACTATTCTCTGCTATGTCTTCATTAAGATTGTCTGTACTTGTGATGTCTGCAAAAACTTCTTTGAAAGATGGGAAAAGTTTTTTGAACTCGTCTTCTGCAAGCTTTTCCTCGTCCTCCTCGGAGCAAACCGTCCTTGTCTTAAAAACAGCCTCGTCCTCCAGTTCCTTCTTCTTCTTCAGCTCCTGTTCACTCCTCCAGGAGTAGAGTAACCTAGAGACAAGTTCGTAAAGATGATCCGGAGAAACTCTCAGGTTTGGAGTAGTTGTAGAACTTTGTTTCAGAAATACAAGGCAAGATTTTAAAATCTTTAAATCCTGATTGTTGGAGATAAGACCTGAAACTGAAGGATCCAGGTAAAACTGAAACAATGTGTTAAGGTTCTCTCCTGGAGAAATGACAGGATCTGAGACAAGTAGAACAATCTTCTCTAGGTCACTACACTTGTCTCTCACAGTCTTCTGACGGATTTGTTCAACTGCGGCCTCAACAGCGCAAACAGCTGTAGTAACAGACTCTATGATTGGCAGAACAAGATCAGGAAAACTTGAATGCTCAAGAAGATCAGATGAGAACTTGACACTTGATTTCATCCATACTTCTGTCTCTTGAAGAATACTTCCGATAGTTCCGTCCTGATGCAAGTTCTCTAGATCCTGAACCAGTTTCAGCAGGGTAGAGACGCTACCAATACTATCCTTGTAGTGTTTCACTGTGTTACTTAGCAGACTAAAGCTCTGGGTTCCTCTCACTGCAGTCCTGCAGATCATTGAACTAGAAGAAACCTCAAGATTTAATTCTCTCTCCTTAAGGATAGATCTGTGTGGATGCAAGGTTCCGACTGCCTCATAGAACTGATCTATTACTAGAATCTGATTTCTTACATTCTCAAGTTCCTTCAATGTTTGTTTGTACTTGAGTGCTTGTTTCTCCGCAGGGTCGATAGCTCCTAAACTACCAAATATATGTAGTTTTAACGAGTTAAGGAGAACTATATCTAGCTGAGCAGAGAAGATGGTTTCACTCCTAGATCGGATGGAGAGCGCTTTAAGAACCCGGAGCACATTAACGTCTATAGTTCCGATTCCAAGGACGGAATCAATGCAAACATTATCATCGATACAATTATATGCTTTGTGTAACCCATTCAAAATTATTTTCATCTCCGTATCAAATTGTTCTCGGAGTCTAGAGAGAACGTCCGGGGATTTGAAATTTTTCAAAACCTTGACAAGATTCAAGATTTGTTCCCGTTTCTGCTGAAATGTAACAAGAGGAACTCCGGCCCCTGATCCAACCAGGAGATGGTTTACTAAACTAATGGCATCAAAACAGTTAACAGGATGCTCCGCAATATTAAGACTATGGTTGACAGGGTTATGCTCCAATGCTAAAATACTCCTAGAGGTATTCTTGCAGTAGTAGAGCTGTGTTCTAGCTCTGGTCTCCATATTCTCTTCTCCTCGAACCATCAGAAGACGAAGATTTATCGGAATAAAAACATTGTTTGGATCCTGAACCTGTCGGAGCTGGTTTAATCTGGAGGAAACAGCTGCAAGCTGGAGTTCATAAAAACTTGCACTTGAGCAGGACTCAGATGGGGAAAAAGATGATACGATCTCTAGAATATCTGCAGACACCTGGTTCATTTCTATCTCCAGGTTCTTGTATTTCACCAGAACTTCTTCAATCTTAGGAAGGCAGTTGGCGATGAAATTAATCCTAGATTTTACATCTCTGTTTTCAATAATAGCTTCAGTCTCGGATAGATTGTGAAGAATCTCCAAAGACTCCAGTGTTTGAGGAGGGACTGGACAGAATTCAGTGATGGCTCTAAACCTTGAGAAAGAGTTTGAATCGTAGTTCAAGGATTCAATAACTTTGTTCGATTTTATAAATACAGACTTGAGCTCGGAAAGATTTAACGATTTAATCAATGGACTCAATCTCTTTACCATCCAAAACCAGTAAACATAGAGAAGTCGCTCCAAATCCTCCTCTTGGTTTCTCTGAGTTACTTGAAGACCAAGATCTCCCAGCTCATACAACCAGAACAGGAAGGAGTCGAACTCAGTCCAGGATTCATTAGACATTGGTTCATGTTTGTTCAGTTCGGCTTCAATAGTCTGCAGAAGAGACATTACCATAGAGGGAAACTGCTCTAGTACTTTACTGCTTAGACTGAATGAGTTCCCACATTTAGAGAGAAGACATTTCGGGTTTAGGTTTACCCGGTCCTGGAGCTCTTTAAACTTGGAGTATGTGACCAGGATCAGGGAGAGACGGTTGGGCAGATCATCTTGTTGAGATCTTCCTGACGGTAACATTCTACTTTCCCACACCGTTCTCTTATCTGTAAATTCAGTCTCGTATAAACTCTGGAACAGTTTGTTCTCAGAGAACTTTCTGCAAATATCTGTCAGCTGCGGTGACTGGAATATTAGAGAAATAACAAGAAGCCGGAGATTTGAGTCAGCTTTGCTCATGAAATTCAGGGAGTAGTTGAAGGATATCCTGGCTAGCTCCGGATTATCTTGAACCTCAAGGACAGGTAGTAGCTGGTAGCTTATTTTACCTAGCTCCGGGTATGCAGAGAGAAGATTGGCTGAGGATAGGAGCCAGCAAAGACGATGCTGTAAAGGAACCAGAATATTCGGCCTGTCCCCTGATACACAACCTGATAACGCCTGGAGTCCAAGAATAGAGATTTTATCCGTGTACTCTTTGAACCCGGACGAATGGCTGAGAACCAGTGCCTGACTTACTGCTGAATCGCTAGAAATTGCGGAAGAAAGGTTTGCGGAAACAAAACCCATTCTATCAATGGAACTGATATTAACTTCCTGACAGGACGGGACGTATATCTCTACTCCTCTGTTCCTCATTGCTCTGGATATATCACCCCTACTAGGATCATAGAGAAGGAAAACCCTGAAGTCAGGATGGGGTTTAACCTCTGGAATTTCTCCGTCAAGAACACCCCTCTCACTTACAGTCAGTTTTCCTCCGTGTTCAAACAAAGCATTGAGACGATCTAGAACAGAAGCACTGCAAAGATTCACGTTATCTATCAGTAACCAGGACCCTTCTCTCAGGGCTTTAAATAGAATACTGTCAATCCACTCAAACGTTCCATGTTTGGATGAAGATTTAAGCAAACTTAGTTTCTCTTCAAGCTCGGAATAAATTTCAATGTTAATTTTTTTGATCATATCAATCATTTCGGTAAGAATTTGCAATTGTCGTTTTCTCTTCTTTATCTGCGTAGCAGCTCCGAACAATCCATAGAACCGAACCGTCTCCTCCATCAGTTGTAATCCAACCTTGAGATTGTTCTCCAAAACCTGGTCCAAGATATCTCTGATATCAGTTTGTATCTGTGAGAATAGTTCGAGTATACTCCGTCCTATATCTGCCTGTTCAAACCCTCCCAGCAGATCCATTGTATCACTGGAGGAGTTGAGACTAATGATCTCCAGGTTCCTTGAACACAGGGAGGAGAGAACGTTTACCAGACTAGACTTCCCAGATTCACTTAGCCCTGTACAAAAAAAAGAATAAAAAAATAGATTCGGTATCATCTAAGAATAAGAAGTAAAAATTTTAAAACCTTTCAACTTATTTACTCTTTAGGAAATTTAATAATTAGTTTGTATAATGCTATAAATCATTCCATATCTTTATTAGATAACAATTTATTGCAATTAGTGATTTCACTTATCAGTAATAACGCATTACCAAATTAAGAAAATAACCTGTTAGAATAACCGGCCAGTTGTTCTGAATACATCCTGCTACACTCTCTAGAACTTGTCTCTGATATCCAAGCATAAAAACGTCCCTGCTCTCACGCTCCGTCCTTTGTTTTCTCTGCAGACTAAACTCTCCGACATGGGTCCAGGACTCGTTCAGCTGGAGAACCCCGGAGACAGGTTGGAGAGGATACTTGGGATGGAAAA
This sequence comes from Eurytemora carolleeae, assembly GCF_000591075.1. Taxonomy (NCBI): domain Eukaryota; kingdom Metazoa; phylum Arthropoda; class Copepoda; order Calanoida; family Temoridae; genus Eurytemora; species Eurytemora carolleeae. The sequence goes on along the minus strand of NW_019396358.1, from coordinate 337,111 downwards.
CCTGTTTGTATATCTCCAGGACACGATCTTTATCATCATTTCTCCGGAACCTGCCAGAGTATAGAACTCTCACGTACTTTCCAGGGTTTGGAGACCCGTCCTTCATCATAGCCTGGCACCATCTGATCAAAATTTATCATTATCCTCTCTTCAGACAACTCTTAAAAGCTTTGAATGAACAAAATTGAACGAGATATCCATGAACTTATGCTTAAAAAATTGATTATTTTAATTTTGGATTCTCAAGAAAGTGAGTTTAGGATTTATGCTACAGAAAAAAAATGGAGGACATTCTTTGAATTACAATAATCTACAAGCTAGAAAAACGAAATTATTTTCAACAAAATTAAAATTCAACAGATAAAGGTTTAAGTGTCCCGTTGAAAATATATCTCTGCTGAGGAAGGAGAAAGTTTAAAATTAACAACAGTTGTAAATAAATATAACCTACCTCAGAAGATCTCTCAAATTGAACTCCCATGGTGCTCCAGACTGTCCCCAGAGCTTTCTCTTGACAACCTGGTCCTCCAGCATTTCATTGAAAGTGACCAGGAGGGAGATCAGCTCTCTACCCAACTTAGGGTACAGACACTCACAGATCAGTCTAAATAGACAATCAAAGGATTATAAGAAAAAATGTTTGTGTGATAAGTGTTAATAATTATTGTGTTTTTCTTAACTTCCCCTTCCCCCAAGCCTAAGAATCTCTCAATTATATTGTTTATAAAATTACAGACTTATAGAATTTACCTATAATCATCCGATGTAAGCCCTGTCATGTAAACCTTGCTAAATCTGTTGAGGAAGGATTTGGGTAAACCTTTCCTGTCTCCTCCCTCAGATAACGGGTTCTGACATCCGAATATCCTCGTGTTCTCATTCAGAGGGAAGGTTCGGTCCAGCTCCGGGATATAAACTTCACCACGATGATCAAACACGGCGTTTAATCCTTCAAGAACGGATTGAGACGCGAGATTCAACTCGTCCAGTAGAATCCAGTCTCCGGTTTGTAAAGCATCCAAAAAAGGTCCATTTCTCCATGCAAACTGTCCCACAGCTCCACCCTCAACGGGTAGATCGGACCCGAAGAGATCGCAGATATCTGTTTGATCAGAGAGATTTATTCTCACTATCGGTTGACCGATTTTCTGAGCTAAAGCCTCCACTAAGCTCGTCTTTCCAATACCTGGACTACCCTCAAGAAGAATAGGTTTATTGATCTGCAACGCTCGGAGTATCTTCTGCAGGTTCAAGGTTGTAGTCTGAGATGAGAAAATGTAACTGCATGGTTTCTCCGCTCCACGCTTGATGATAGAGAAGGGTGTGACGGATAATTCTGAGGAGGTTTCCTTTAAACTTGGAATGGCATCTGACATGATGCATCCAGACAGTTCTTTAACCTTCTCCGAACACATGATCTGGAACCGTTTAATAGCAGCGGGATTAGATACTCCGTCCATCTGGAGTCCGTCCAACCAGACAAGATGTGCTCCCTGCATAAACGCTTCAGGAATCCCCAGATACTCAGAGCTAACCTTGTTTATAAAGTTTATCCAGGCGAGGATATCTCTGATACTGACAACTATACTCAGAGCTCCGTTAGTTCGGATCCAGTCTACAAACTTGACAATCTTTTCTCCAACCTTCTCCTGCTGGGCTTCAACCCTGAGATTCTTCTCTGCAATACTGAGTATCTGGTCTGAGCTCTCTATACTAGGACACCAGATCTCAGTAAATCTGTTCTTCAGGGCTGGAGATAATTCTTTCTTTCCATAATCTCCTCCAGGGTTCATAGTTCCAACAAACCTGTACAATCAAAATTAAAATATATTTTAAAACATGCCTGAAGAGATATGAATTGCTTGGGATGAGGAGGGGGGGGGGAGGTGTATATTTTTGCAGGAATAAAAAAAATTTAAAAATAGGGCTTCAACGTACATGGTAAATCTCAAAAATCCTAAAACTCAAAAATACTCATGATTTAAATGAATTAAATTCTAGAGACTCGTCTCCATCAGAAGTGACTCTATTAAATAAAAAATTAGATATGAATGACCTTACAGCTAGCTTGCTTTAGGTGTTTGGGAAAGTTTTATGCTTAAGAAATTCAATACTTCACATAACAAAGTAGCCATAAAATCCTTATTTTATAAATTTTACTATAGCATTTTAAAAATAAAATGCTGTGAATAAAATGCTGTGTTATTTACTAAATACCAAGGGGTTGAGAGTGGGAAGGGTGAAATGTAGATAATCAATGTTAGTGTTAGCTTGATTAATTACCTGAACTGTTTATGAGCTGTGACAACTTCTGTATCCTGAGAATCAATTTTCTCAGCCAGTAAAACTCGTCGTTCCGGTTCAAGGACTGAATTTAGCCTCTCGACCACACTATCGTCCGCCAAACTGATTTCGTCCGCCAGGAAGATTAATCCTCGTCTCATTGCTGACACTAGTGGTCCGTCAGACCAGGAGAAGTTGAGTCCTGACTTAGTCTCTCCGGTTCCTCGATCAGGTCTCAATCCTCCCAAGAAATCCGAGCTTTCTGTATGTCGATGACAATTTAAACTTGCGAGTCCGGTCTCGTTGATCTTTGCCAAAACTTGAACCGCGGTAGTTTTACCGCAACCTGTTTCTCCGACAAGCAGGACGGGTTCCTCGAACCTAAAAGCCTGAGCTAACAACACAGACATTCTTCTCATATCAAATGTCCAGGCAAGACCAGGTATATTAGAGCTCAGCAGTTTCTCTAGTATTGGTTTCGTAACAGTTGACGTGCTCTCATGCAGACTAAATAAATTCTCTGGGTTCACGGTTCTCTTAAACACCTTCTCCAGGATATCAATGACAACCTGAGACTCGTCTGTGTTCCTGATTCTAGCTGCTAGAAGAAGGAAACCCTCCTCCGCGATATGTTGCTCCCAATCATAGAACTTAAGGTTAGATTCTCCTGCTAGTCTGTATCTCTCCGCCCAGCGGAACAAATCTCTAAGAGTGATGAAACCTTCCTTTCCAGCAAACGCCGCGCTGCCCCGCCGATGTTTCTGCAACTCTCCCAAAACTTGGATCATTTTCTTTGCATAGGTTTTGGGTAATCCACACCTATCCTTTAGGATAATTTCTAGCTCGTTATACGGCAACTGATTGAAGTGAAGCTCAACAAACCTATTTTTGAACGCTTTGGATAGAACTTTCCTACCTCCGTACAGTCCAGGAGGGTTCTGTGTTCCGAACAGTCTGAATCCTGGAGCTGCTGTTATGGTTTGCTGTGTTTCAGGGATGTAAAGCTGTCGATTATCATCTAGAACTCTGTTCAGTGCTTCCAGAACATCTGTTGGAGCAAGATTAAGCTCGTCAAGAATAACCCAGGAACCTTGAATCATAGCTTCGGCCAGAACTCCTAGTTTAAAAACAAGCTTCCCAGTCTCATCCGAGGTATAAGAGCCTACATACTCCTGGATATCCGTGTGTTCATGGTTGTTGACTCGGACACACTTGTTTCCCGTCAGCTCAGCCAGGTAGGATATTAAACTAGTCTTTCCTACACTTGTATCTCCCTGGATCAACACAGGATGGTCACACAGAGATACAACTCGAGCTAAATCTCGTAGATTATTGGAAACCTGGGCGGTCATAATATATCTCTCATTCTTATGTGGTTCTCCTTTTCCCTGTCCTATCCAGAACCCTTCGATTTGAAGCCGCGAGCCCGCCACCTGGGCCTCAGGGATGGGTTGGCGTAGCAGTTTTCCGGCATCTTTTCCTCCCAGAACATACTTCTGAAGTAACTCCTTCAAGATTGCATGAGAGTTCAGATCCAACTCAGTCAGGAAGCTTAGAGAAAACCCTTCGTACAAAGATCGTAGAACATTACCACAAGGATTTCTATTTGCAACTCTGAGAGCTCGACACAGAGTTCTTAAACTAAATGTCGGTCTTTCTCCTGTCCCTGTAGTTAACTTGGTTCTAGCCGCAGCTTTAGCCGCCTGGAAGAATGAAACGATGCTTGTAATCTGTTTGGCAGGAAGGGATAATCTCTGTAGATAGTCTGTAACTAGCATGTTTATATCTGATAGGTCGGAGATCTCATCAACATAGAGTTCAGTAAACCTATTCCTCAGACCGGGGGGAAGATCATGTTTGCCAGTATCCGTGGCAGGGTTCATACAAGCAAACAGTCGGAACTCAGGGTGCCGAGGGACAGACTGATAATCTCCTTTCTCATACAGGCACACGCTTCCACCTTGATCCAGGAGTGAGGATAAACACTCCAGAGTCTCCGGGGTCGCCATATTAACCTCGTCCAGGAGTATCCAGTATCCTTCACGTACTGCTGTGGTCAGCAATCCCTCTATAAAAGAGAAAATTGTGGTTTTCTCACTCTGCTTCAAGATTTCAGTAACAGTCTTCAACTCCTTGCTTACCCCTCCCCAGAGTTCTAATAGATCCTTGGATTCAGGGTTTCCCTTCAGCTTTTTAACAGCTGCTTGAAGGGAATGAGACATAAGACTGATAGCGTCCGACCAGCGTCTACCCAGATAGCAGGTGGAGAGATGACTAAGAAACTTACTGTTATCTCCAGAGATAAATGTTAAACCAAACACCTGAACCAACCAACAAATTATATTCGAATTCAAGCATTAAAATTGTATTTCATGAGACATCACAGACGATTGTATTTAATCTTATTTCTTAAATTCATTCATCCCATCTTTTAAAACAAATCCTTTAGAAGACTGTTTTTAAGATGTAATACCAAATTTAACCATAAAATTGTCATAAAAATTGTTCATTTAAGGTAATTAATTTAATTGACTAATTCAGAATCCCCCAATCCTAATACAATGGAGATGTAGTAGAATTAGAACCAAGAGAAATTTAAACCCCGACGGATTCTATGTGAAACCCGAGGGTGTGGTAGTCTAAGGGGTTTATTATCAAATCTTGATGGGTTTTCAATTTAACTGAATATTTAGTTGGTTTCCTTGTTGAACATTTGTAGGATATTATGCATAGTATGGGATATATCTACAGGTTTGTATCCACCCAAGAGGTCGGTACTATCACTCTGCTGGTTCATATTTATCACACGTAATCTCCTTAACAGTTGCAATTTGTTAGTTCGTAATAAGGAAACAAATCCCAAAATCTAATTTGAAGATGTCAAAGTTTTATGTTTTCATTATAAAGTTTTAAATAACTCCAAATTTATATTTTCTAGTGATCATATTTGGATGCGAATACAACTATCAGGGACAGAATTTAATTTGAGCTAGGTCACTGAACTACCTACTGTCGGTTCAAATTTTAATAACCGATTCAAAGGTACATGATTCAAGAGGATTTAAATCCGGGATTCCGGATTTGAACCTGTGTGGTAAGGAGTTATTATATTCGGTCCCAGTACGGATCTATCTTCTATTATAGAAAAAACTAACCTTCCAGTTTGATCTGCCAGGAATTGAACTCCTGCAGTTTTACCAACTCCTGTTTCTCCGACCAGTAGAACAGGTTCTCCGCCCTCCACTGCTCGTCCTACACTCTCAAGTAGAACTGCAGAATGCCTACAAATATTTAAAGTAAAAATATGAAAAGAAAATAACTTTTAACAGACAGATAACAAACAACTTCATAATAAATGTTTTTTCGTACATCATACATTTTGACAAAAATGAAAAATCAATTTATCTGGAGAATATTTTTTAGTTCTTCAGCGACCTATTTTTGACTTTGAAACTCAAACCTTATATCAGCTCTGCAATGCACTGTCTGTAGACAAACCTTAATTCATCTGGCTTCTGGCAACTCAAGAGGGCCAACAGGGCCAGCTTGGCTACGAATCATTTATTTATAATTGATAAAATTTCAAAAGTTTATATTAATCCGCTGAAATAAATATCTAAAAACAGTGTAAAGTGTCGTAAAGAGACTGCAGAAAGCTCCCTAAAATTGAATTCAAGAAACCCCCAAACACCTAAAATTTCGGGGGAACATATCTAAACTAAACCTCCTTCCCTCTACCCCTTCCAATTGTGCAAACAGACGATATGATTATTCAGTGCGACCCTGAATTAATCAAATTGTTAGGTTCCGACCTAAATCTCTAGGTACCTGGTTAGACTGTAGATGGGTGGTACAGCAGAATTAATCAAATTGTTAGGTTCCGACCTAAATCTCTAGGTACCTGGTAAGACTGTAGATGGGAGGTACAGCAGGATTCTCCATTTTCCTGGACAAACTTACTCTACCAACCTAACCAAATATTTATCTAGTTAATCAACTTTAAGAAGCGGTGGAGAAACTTAATTTTATTATTAATGAAAATGGTGATGATATAACTGTAATTCATAAAAAAAAAAATTTGAAAAAAAAGGCTCTACAAGTTCAATATCATAATTTAAGAACCATCTCTTTGACCCTCCCATTCCGTTAACCCTATCTATGCTGGGGTACTTGAAAACCAGGATATGCTGGGGGGGGGGTCAATTTGACCCCCCCCCCAAATCCCAAGTTTGATGTCCAAATATGACAAATGATACATCATTGGAAAGCTCTTGTGCTCTACTTTTAGAATCTGCAAAAAAATTTGCAAATTTGCGAAAATTGAATTTTTTATCGCAAAATCCAGTTTTATAGTAAAAATGTTTGCAAAAAAAAATTTGTCCAAAAAATGACAAATTATACATTTTTGAAAAGCCCTTGACCATGCCATTTCAAATATGCAAAAAAATTTTGCAAAATTTTAAATAACCTGAATTTTAATCAAGAAAAACTAAAAATGTGCAAATTTCTTTTGACAGGATGTTTGCAAAAAATTTGCAATTTTTTTCGCAAAACTTGTGCAATTCGTTTCCTTCTGTCAAAGACTTTCCAAAAAGCTAAATTTTTATCAAAATCTGACAAGTGGAAGTGGGTCAAAACAAAGATCTAGTGTGTTACAGGAAAAAGCAGTCGTTCAGGCAGGACTCAGGCAGTTAGTATTAAAGCCCGGTTTTAGGCCTAAAGGGAGGGCTTTGGGTATGTAAACAAAGTCAGAAAATTTCAACAGCCTCAGACCAATACTTTTTGAGTTATTTAAAAAAACTACAGGGGGGTCAACTTGACCCCCCCCCCCACCAGGAATAGGGTTAAAAACTACAGTTTTAAAAAATCGCCAACCCCTCCCCCCTATGTTATAAGAAGCGCCAGTATTTTTTTAATGATTAATATCGCTGAATTTAGTTTTGTGGGGGTAAATAAATGAGTTTTTGGCGAATAAATGAGATCTGAGCAAGCAAATAGGTCTCCAAAAACTTAAAAAATTCTTTTTTTGGTAAAACTATACCCCTGATTAAGAAATATCATATGTTTAACGAACCTGGAGTGAGTTAGCTGAAAGTGTAACTTGAGGTTTATATTTGTTTGCTAGGTACGCTGCTTCATCCTTGGTTATATTCAGGGTATACGCCAACTCCTCACTATCATTCACAAACTTAATGCCAGTGCCTAGGTACAATGTCAGAGCAGAATAAAAACCACAAACAATCTACAGAATTGAAAGTTTCTCAAACCAAATTCGCAAGGTTTCTTAGATAATGATTTTTGATGAGTATGACATCTGCTTTGGTGCTGCAAACAAAGATTTGGACAACATTTGCTTCAAATAGGTCTTAGGAAAAGTACTAATTGGTTTTCTGAAACGTAGATTACAACTATAAAAACCCTCAAGGACCCTTTCTACAATAAAAGCTTAACCTCCTTTGAATTTTTAAGGTTACCCAACCTCCATAACACGCTTTAATGGATAAAGTTCAAGTCTGTAGATAAGATATTTAGGCTGTGACAAGTATTCTTAATTTTAATGGGATCCGGGAGAAAGATAACTGCGTCCAACATATTATCTGATCGACATTCATTAGCGGGTCAGAAAATTGAACCGGAATTAATAGTTTAAAAAAGACGTTTAGAAGTACCTTAAAAAAAAATTCGCAAAACTTATAGTTTAAAAGTGCCCCAAAATTTTTCTATTTAAAAAAAATAAAAGCCAAATGGCGAAGCAAAAATTTGTAACGCAAGTTTGCTGATGTAAAATTACATTAAAAGGGACACGTAAAAGTATGTATGTGTTCCCTTTAAGTGGCAACATTTTATGGGTTTTAGTTGGGAATGATTCCTGAGCAGATCTCTGGTTTTCTTCTCTGGAATAAATTTACAGAAACAATCCACAGCATCAAGATACAATCTTTCACTAGATCCTTTCTCATCTCCTAAACAATTTTTTGTACAAACTTTAAATTTAACCCATTTACACTCGAATGAATTCCAACCCATTTCACTTTTATCCCGATCATTTAATCCTAAATACTCTAAAGTCTAAAATTCGACTTATTTCAATTCAAGTTTTCCACGCTACTTATCTTATTAACAAATAACTTGGGAACCCAGCTATGTCTGTTAACTAAATTTTCTTTAAAATATTCAACCACCTCAACTTTTAAACCAAGCTAAGAACATTCCGATGGTTGAGTTCCTTAGTTAAAATGTCGGGCAAATCTGTCAATGGGTTCCTGAGTATATGATCGGACATACAAACAAACAGAGATCACTTCTTTATATATAGATAACTAGCTGACGATACCCGTGGAATGAAAAAAAAATTGAAATAAATGCCGCGAAAAAATTTCATCTTAAAAAATTTCAGCCAATTTGGTCGAGTCTTTTGGACAGTTATATCTAACATATAATTATATATATGAGCAAAGAGCTTTATTATATAGATAGATTTATTCATTTTATCTCGATACGAATAAACACCGTTCACTAGAATCATTTAAAACGAGAAATATAGTAGGCTCCTCAATATCTTTGTATACATCAGAAGTGTACTGCAGTTTCTGGGAGAAATGTACACAAACACAGTGTATATCTTCCTCCTAGAAACTGCAGTACAATTCTAAAGTGTTGGTATATTCATTGATTCGACTATGAATCAAACTAGTTTGGGAATCCAGATTTGACTGGAGTTTTCGCTATGAAAATCAACCTCAATTGTTAAACCATTCTAAGAACAATACCCTTGTACTAAATAGTTCACAAATAAACATTTGAGGCAAATCGGTTAAGATCAGACATCCAAACAGACAAACAAGAGATCAATACATTATAAATATCGACATTATCTTTTACCTTTATCCTTACTTATTTCAAATCAAATCATTTTAGTCCTAGAAATTTCAACTCGAAAATATTTACCTTTGTTGATAGAAACTGACGATCTAATGCACCATCGAACAACATCTCGGAGAGAAATTTGTCTCAGATGTTTAAGGTTTAGTCCTGTGCAGTCTTCTCCAACTATCTCATATAATCTAGAATAATATCGTTAAATCTAATCTATCTAAATGGAGAATGGAGGGAGAGAGCATGAAAACCAATGACAAGGAAACAGTAAAAAATGTTTATCCTATGTTTAAATAGTAGTTTCCAAAAATATTTGGTGTAAATACTTTCTTTTAAGTCATTCCCCTTCTCTCTATTTCAAAATTCTATAAATGTTTTAATCGATAGATGGTAAAAAAAATATTAGAGCTATTTGCATTAAATGAATTTTTAGTTCTACTTCAAAACATTCTACAGTTAAAGTTTGCAATTTTCTACAATTCTCAGTAATCATAATTTTATAAACCAGACAGTTAAATCTGTCAGTAAAATTACAAGTATTTACTTGATTATCTTTTCAATAATTAGTTGGAGGGATGGAAATCTTGAAATTATATATTTACCAGATAATCTTTATAATAATTGGTTGGAGGGATGGAAATCTTGAAACTATATATTTACCTGATAATCTTTATAATAATTGGTTGAAAGGATGGAAATCTTGAAACTATATATTTACATGATAATCTTTATAATAATTGGTTGAAGGGATGGAAATCTTGAAAATATATATTTACCAGATAATCTTTATAATAATTGGTTGGAGGGATGGAAATCTTGAAAATATATATTTACCAGATAATCTTTATAATAATTGGTTGGAGGGATGGAAATCTTGAAAATATATATTTACCAGATAATCTTTATAATAATTGGTTGGAGGGATGGAAATCATGTAATTATATATCTACCTGATAATCTTTTCAATAATTGGTTGAAGGGATGGAAATCTTGAAACTATAACTTCTCTCAGTTCATCTTTACTCAACTGAGGAACGGGTATTATCTAAATAGGCGAATTAAAATACTCCATTCCACAATTCGTTTCTTACTTAAATATGCATTATCTTTGTTTTCAGCTCATGAAATTTTAACCAAAATACCAAAAATAATAAATTTTCGCTAAGGAACTGAACTATCATTATACTTAAAAGAAAACGCACAAAATATATTTCAAATGTTTAATTCTTGATTAGTCTTATTCCAAACTTATCTTGGATATATCTGAACCTACCCTAGCTATCTTGTATATATCTGAAGACATGGCTCCTCCTCGCTCCGTCAGAAACAGTTGAAACCCAGTTTTAGGCTCTAGGCTTCCTCCCAGGTTCGGAACAGTAAGTTTACCTAATCAATCAATCAATCAATCAATCAAGTCAAAAAACCCGAGATCTTCACTTGATCACAGTAACCATCCTAACTGAATTACCTGTCTGTACTAGAGATGCTAGTAGAGCTAGAACGTCCTGCTGTGCCCTGTCCACGTCCTCAATGGTTAACCAGTGTCCCAGCTGTACTGCACGTGTGAGAAGACCGGCCTCCCATACAAACTTCCCAGGTATGTCCGTACATCTGGACATATCAAAACTCAAGATCTATGTTATATATTTGGAAGGTTTGTAAAAGAATGAAAAATTAAAGTCTCTTTTCTTCATACTTTAAACCTATAAAAATCATTTATTTCCCCTAAAAATCACAATTTAAAGAGAGAGAGAACAAAAAGACTAAACAAAAAAGTATATGTACTGTAATCGGTGAGGGAAAGAATCATGTTTAAAGGGAGCAATAATTGTTCAAGAGTTAAGTGAATTGTTATGCTAAAAACCGAAATCCCTCTTAGGGGGAATGCCAACTAACGTTGTAACTTATTGAAAATAAAAAGGCTAAAACCTGTTTTACAGATTAATTGTTTATTTTAAATTCAATTTAAAGTTTTCTCCACCTGTAAAGACCCAAGAGCAGCCTGGCATCTGTACTGTCGGATATCTGTAGGGTAAGCAGTTCCTTCTCCTCCCGTCCTGTCAAGTTACCAAGCTCACGGATCAAACTTGTCTTTCCTACTCCAACATCTCCCCGGAGTAGGACGGGTTTACCGGAGCTTACAGCTTCTCCCATACTAACCAAGGCTGCCTAGAAACGTTGAATAGAGGTGAAGAAACTAAAGGGAAATTCTTAATGGAAATCCTAAACGGAAATTGTGAGAAAGACTTAAAATTTAAAGATACAAGTTTTCTAAAACCTCAAGTTACAATAAATGTTATTTAAATAAAAGCAATTTAAAAGCTTTAAAAAAACGTCAGCCTCGATTTGTTCGAAAACTATTATAGAATTTGACTTGAACCGACCTTGGTTGAAGGAACAGGGATAAGGAAGGATGATGTACTCCCAACCCTGGGTAGAGAAACATGATCCAGGCTAACAACACTCTCCTTCTCAATATAATCTAAATAAGATTAAAAACATTATTGAAATTGCCACGGTTATTCAAGATCATGAATAGGAATGTAGAACAACTGGTATCATCTTTATTTTAATCCAATCTTTGTTGAAACGAAAATTCGAAGAAAACCCGCAATAAATCTTATACTTAAGCTGGAATAAAATATTTTCAATAAAAATTGAAAAACATTAGACAATTTTTGAACACTTATTATTACTCATTTTCTAAAATTCAGCGAAATGACCCCAAACATACCTAACATGGAGGGGGTAATAATTTTTCAAGAAAATATACCCTTGGCATTGACTGCTATTCCTATGCAGTTAAACATAAAATATTCGAGATCCATTGTTGACAGTTTTGATCGGAGAAGCAAAATTGTTCATTAATAGAAAAAAAAAACATTAAACTATTTGAATACTTCACCCATTTTCAACACCCCATTAATGTAGTTTTTAGATGAGAAAAAGCCTCAAAATTTTTTAACATGTTTTATTTTTTAGATTTCTTAGCTCTTCTGTTTCTCAAAACTACTGACAACCAAATAGATTATCAAGTACAATAGGTGGCAACAGAGAAATGAATCAATTATACACGACGTCACAAGTGTCAAATATAACAAGGAAAACGAAATTTTCTCACATTAGTTGACATGTTTTCCAAGATTAAATAAAAAAGTGTAAAAACAGAAAATAAAGAACACATATAATCACACTTATTTTACTGGAAGATAAGCACTTTATTCTAAAATTGTCTCCATATTAATATTTTTGTCCGACACAGAAACTGAATTGACACTTGTGACGACAGAATACAGCTGTTCTGAGAGTGTACAAATTCTACGTTGCCATCTATTGTACTAGAATCTATTTGCTGTCGACTATTTCAATTTTTTAAACCCAGCTTCTAGCTTTTACGAATATACAAATAGATAAAAATTAAACATGCTTCTTAATTCTGATAGGACATTGTACAAACCTGACTGATGCTCGAGGTTGGTATCTGAGGCTAGTTTAACAATATCCAGGGTATCCGTAGCATACAGCTTAAACAAAACCCGGCTCCAATCTTTCTCAGGATAAATCTGATTCCTAGAGTTATAATAATTTTCATACAAAGTTTCCCTTCATCAAACAAACATGCACATTTTTTCAATTAGATTTTTTACCATTCTCATAATTAATACATATTTTGTCTTGTCCCGACAAAACTCCTTTAATCACATTTGTCATTTTTAAGTGGAGATTCTGACAGTGGGTCCCTAAAATTGTCAAAATTCCACGTTTGGTGCAGTGTTCCTTTTTTCCCTCACCCTTCAGCAGAGCTAGGAAACATTAATTATGTATAGATCTATATTTAGTAAAGTCATCCACATTCAACAATTTATAAACCTGCTGAGATAGATAATTCCAGAAAACTTGCAAGGATTATTTTATTATTATTATTGTTCAAGGGTTCAATGTCAGCAGCATGAATTTAGAAACATATACTGTGCTAAACTTCCTTGCATCAAACCAGAAATATCACACAGAATTCAAAAAGAAGCAGAGATTAGCAGAACTCTGAACCAATATAGAAACTTTTAGAAAATATAATTCTGTTTATCGCACAACAATAAAAAAGGCCAAGACAAGTTATTCTTCTTCAAAATTTACAGAATACTCAAAAGACATCAAAAAGACCTGGTCTTTACTGAACTCTATTATATCTTCTAAGAAAAAAAGTCATTCAGTTCCTGATATTTTCACTGATGATGAAAAAAGTTTTGTGGGATCTGCTGAAATAGCAGAGGGTTTTAATGACTTTTTTGTGAACATTGGACCCAGATTGTCTAGTTATATTCCGGATTCTAATGTTAATTTTGAAACATATCTGAAGGAGCCATCCAAGGAAAATTTTGTGTTTGCAAATATTACACCAGAAATTATTCTTGAAACAGTGAGTAAACTTAAACCTAAAAACAGTTCAGGTAAGGACAATATTTCTACCAAGCTACTGAAGGAAATAATTGAAAGTATTGTCTATCCTATAGCGCATTTGTTTAACCTTTCTTTTAAAACAGGATATATCCCTAGTGATTATAAATGTGCAAAAATAATTCCTATCTTTAAAACTGAACAAAAAGATAAATTTAATAACTACAGACCAATTAGTATTCTACCAGCGCTAAGTAAACTTCTTGAAAAAATAGCTGCGACTCAAATGTTTAAATATCTTAACAAGTTTGAGATTTTCTATCAACATCAATATGGATTTAGACCACAAC